>NC_044996.1:59427971-59727971 GCF_008728515.1 Papio anubis
TGCACATGTACCCTACAACTTACAGTATAATAATAATAAATAAATTAAAAAAAATATATATATATATATACACACACACACATATATATATATATGAACTGAATAATATAATTAGTAAGATTGTGATACTAGTCAAATACTAAGATCAAATACTAGTCCCTGAATTCAGAGAATGTCCCTTGTGGTTATGAAGTTTCTCTCAGTAATTGAAACAACTTGAGAATACCTTAGGCCAAAAAGAAAACCCCAATCAATTGAAAAACATAAAAGTATTATAGCTTACATTTCTGACTGTACTGCAACAGTAGAAATGTATCAAAAACTAGTCAAAGGAAAATAAAAAAAATACTCAAACCCATCAGACACCCCCTTGTTTCCATTTGCTTTCTTCCTCCCACATGGATGCCAATATTGTGTATCACTTATGGCTAGTGATAATTCTGTTTCACTTTACTGATGTTGATGGATATGCATATTATTTTAAACATCATTGAAATGTGATAAACATTCTTGTGGATACATTGTTTTGTAAATTTACAAAAGATGAATTAATATAGTTGAAATTTTTGTATATCTTGCCAAATCCTTGTTCAGAAAAGTTTTACCAAACTATATATTAAACAATACTGCATGAGAATACCTGACAGGTATATTTATATAATTTTTAAGAAATTGACACTCACTAGATTATTTATACTGTTCCAGGAAATATTAAAGAAAAAAGAAAGAGCCTCAAGGTTTTTAAAACCAGCAAAGTACTTGACAAAACTAACACTCAAGTGGAGCACTATAGTATTATCACACCTACGGATACAGGGTCCAGAATTCTGAATAAAATATGAAAAAATTGCATCTAGAGATACATTTAAAGAACACCATACAATGGCTGAGTGAGCAAATATGATAATTGTAATAAATTTTTCCTATTACTTAATATAATTCAAGGAGAAAGGCCATGTACTTATTTTGGTAGCTGCTAGAATGGCATTTGTTGTTTTCAAAATTTATTATACCCATATATCCTAAATAAGAAGAATAAAATGTTACTTCCTTATAATTAAAATTATTTATCTCAAACAACCAGTATTATACTTACTTAAACATTTAAAGCATTTCAATTAATATCTGGAAAAAATATGACAATACTGCACACATTATGACACATTATTCCTGAACACACTGGTGTATTTCTCCTAAGAATAAAGACATATTCCTACATAACTACACTGCAATTATTATTCCCAAGAAATTTAATATTGATACACTATATACTATTACCTAATACACACACCATACTCAAGTGTTCCCCATACCCAAATAATGTCTTTTATAGCTGTGTTTTAAATCCGGGACCCAAATAAGAATTACACATTGCATTTGGTTATCTTGTTGCTTTTATAGCCAGGACAGTTACACTGCCCCTTATTTTTTGGTCTAAGCCATTTGTTTTACAGAATCTAAGCCATTTATTTTACAGAATGTTCCTCAACATGAAATAGTTTGTCTTTTTGTTGCCTCGTGACAAGATTCAGCAATGTGTAATTTTAAAAGATAATGGTTGTTTAGTTATATTCACAATGGAAAATGGATATTCCCTCAAAACACTTACTAATGTCTATTGTTATCAAATATCTATGTGAAACAGGTTTTGCTTTCTTCAATAATCTTTAAATGGTAGTCAAGACATTTTAGTAAGAGGATATAAAATTAGAAAGAAGAAAAATTATTACTTATAAATGATATAATCTTATATATATATAAATCTCAATGATTCAAGGAACTAGCCAAAACCTTTGGGTAATACAATGGTTTGATAAAACACCTAGATCAAAATTTCAATGAAGCAACTCTCTAATTTACTGAGAGTAATCAATTAGAAAGTTTATAAGATGGTATTCACTTTAGTAATAACAACAAAAACATATATACTACCCAGGAACCTATTTACATATATTGATCTAAAGCCTGACTATGGAATACAATAAATACTTCAATAAATAGTTAGAACTTAGAAAGATTAAATCATGCAATAATATGATTTTTTCACAAACTATTCTATAAAATTACTAACTAGGATTTAGGAGAACTTAATTATATTATTTTTAACTTTATATGCAGGAATAATCATGTGAGCTTATTTATTAAAATAGTCGCTGGAATGTAAGCACCATAATGACAGAGATTTTGTGTACAGAGGTATACCAAGTCCCTATAAGAATTCCTGGCACATAGTAGTTACTCAATATATATGTGTTGATAGAATCCAGAGAATTAAAAATAATTAGTTGGGGAGCTTGACAAACCAGATGTTAAAATGTAATTCTATGATATATAAAATTGTGTATTGCTAGTGCAGAAATAAACTGACATTTCAGTGAAACAGAATTGAGAGTCCATGGAAAGACTGTTACACCTGGAGAGCTGGTATATAATTCATTTTTCAGATCATTAGGAAAATATATATTATTCAATAAAAGATGTTGGTTCAATTCACTATGTATTTGGAATATCATTTCTTACTTTGAAAGATTTCTCAAATGTTTGAAAGATATAAATTCAATGAAAATTCTAACAACAATGGTGAACATTTTAAAATTGTATAATGAAAAAGATAGTTTTTATTTTACTCTTATGTAGTTCATGGAAATTAGAATCCATATGAAAAGGATTGATATGTTTGAATATATAAGAAATCCTAAACTTTCAATACAGGAAAACACTAAGATTTGCAAAAACTGTCAAACTTGAAACTTAATTAGTAACATATTTGCTAAAGGGTTAACATCCTTAGCATAAAACCATTTAAATTTCAATAATACATTTTAACTATATTTAAACTTGATTATCATTCCAAAACAGATACATATAAAATAGGTAAATGAGGTAACAATAGACAATCTTTCACCTATTAAGTAACTTAAAATGAAAAAGATGAAAACTATTCAATATTAAATAGAGAGAGAAGTTACAGACACTTCTATATAATGTTTATTGCATAGTAAAATTGTATCATATTTCTGGTGGGCAGTTTGGCAGGACCTTTATAGAATATTTCATTGGAATTATCAAATACACTTTAAAAATGTATTCTATATAAGTAATAAGATGAGAGTATAGACATATGCATGCAGAGAGCTTTTCATTATGGTACTGTTTAAATAAGTAAAAATTTAGAAACAACTTAAATGTCAACATAAGATTTAATAAATAAGTCATGTTATCTATTATTAAAGAGAAAAATTATACAGCTATTTTAAATAAAAAATAATGGCAAACACATGATGACTCTAATATTGTTGAGCAATTACCAAACATCATTTATACTATAATCCCTTTCCAGTTAAAAATGTGTTTGTGTGTGCAGGTGTTGGTATGTATTTGTGTGTGTGTATAACAAGGCATCAGAAGAGATTTTCCTATTGCTCTGGAATTGGAAAGTAGGGCCCACAACAGAAGTAAAGATGTAAAAGATATCTCCACATTCTAAAGGAGGTCACCAATAATTGAGGCCAGACACAAGCCCCTAGAACTTACAAACAAGCTGCTAAAGTAGCTTATTTGCCATCAATAACCATCCTAAACCTTTCCTCAATGAACCAGAAAAAAAAGTCTAAGTTTCAAGAGAGTCACTTAGAAAGATGGGAAATACTGTTAGGAAGATTAAGTACATTTGATTCTCAGGTTGACTTCCACTGAAGCATGGAGTTACGGATCTGCCCCTATGCTTAAGTAGAGGATAAGGTATTTGGAAAACACGGCAGGGCAAAAAGAAGAGATGTGGATCAACTAGGTTTATTAAGGATACATGTGTTTCCTGTGGGTAAGGAGAATATGTGATAGGTAGCTGGGTTTGATCAGCAAGTCTGTGAGGTATACAACGTGTAGCAGAAGGTCATGCGGAAGCACTGGGAAAGTTGTCTATCCGGAGAGATATCTCTCACATCAGACAGTGGGTAAGGCCTCGTAGTTTTTCACTCAACCAGTTATCTCACTGGAGAATCAGTATTTGGATGCTAAACACACAAAGATCATCCAGGACAAGTGGGAGTTAACTAGAAAAGCATCAATGATCAGCAAAGAGAACACTATAGCGTTAGTTAAACATACATTTTAAGACTTTGCCCTTTTCCTCCATTCTACCTCCCATCCCCTATCCTTAGATAAGTTGTGCAGTAGATGTGTGAAGAAAACCACATTCTTTTTAATCAGATGTAAATAAGACATAAGATTGGTTGTTTAAATTGAGTAAGTCTGAGTTGTAACAAGGATAAAAGACTTGAATTCATAATTGTATTAGATATCTCTTTTGCACCATTTCAAATCCATTTGGCCTCACTGCTTATTCCCGCCACCAATACAGCATCCAGTTCCATGCAGACTTCCACCAGATGCATACAGGTACAGATTGACTGTGTTCAACTGTGAACCTTTCTTCTTTTCTTTCTTATCCAAGGGCTTCTCTGGTATCATAGTATAAGAGCTGGTAGAAAACCACTTAGAATCCATTGTCAATCTTAAATAAAATTATGCAGAGAAGAATATACAACCAAAAGGGTTTTATGTGGGAGCAATGTATAAAAGTAAGATTGCAATTTGGGACGTGCATACATAGACCATAGGGAGGTGGTTCCAGTGTGTTCAAAGAACAAAGGACAGGGATGGGGTTTTACTGAAACAGGATAAAAGACTGAAAGTTGTTTTGAAAGAAAGTTAATTGATATTGGCAGTGTCTCTGGGAGTTGTTCAGCTCTGATTGGTAGGAGGCAGCAGTTACTAAGTAAAACTTGTTTTAAGGTCATAACAAGCCATTTAATTGAATTGAGCTTGTAAAAGTTTCTGGAACTGACATTTGTGACTAATAGTTTGGCTGTGTACCCACCCAAATCTCACCATGAATTGTAATAATCCCCTTGTGTTGAGGGCAGGGCCAGGTGAAGATAATTGAATCGTGGGGGCTGTTTCCCTCATATTGTTCTCATGGTAGTGAGTAAGTCTCAGGAGGTCTGATGATTTTATAAATGGAAGTTCCCCTGCACAAGCTCACTTTTGTCTACTGCCATGTAAGATGTGCCATTGCTTCTCTTTTGCCTTCTGCCATGATTGTGAGGCCTCTCTAGCCATGTAGAACTGTTAGTCCATTAAACCTCTTTACTTTATAAATTACCCAGTCTCTAGTATGTGTTTATTCGCAGCATGAGAACTGACTAATAGAGTGACCAAGTGTTTTCTTTCCCCAATCACCCCTCAACTAAATTTTAATTGGAAATGGCAGGAATGACTCCAAATCAACTTCTACTTTTCCCCATTTTGATTAATATCTTTCCCTGAAAGCATCACTCATCAACTACCCTTGAAATTTTGCTTCATTATCCCTTAGTGCTGGAGAGATTTATCCTTGTTGGTCAGTTCCCAAGTTAGACAGAAACAAGAGAAGTCAATGTCGGGGACTCAGGCCACATTTGAGTAATAAAGAGACTAGAAGAAAATATCCTCTCAGGGTAGATCTGCCTGAATTCTAGTGTTAAGTTCCATATTCTTAGTCTCATCAAAATTGGCAATTATTTTGAAGCATTGACCTAACATTCTCCTGTTGGGAGAGTTATCCTTGCAGAAATTTGACAGTCAAAAAGAACAGAGCTTAAATATCACAATGCAAAGAATAATCTACAAAAATATAATAAATCCAGTTTGTGTAGTAGTTCTAAACCATTAACCCACTTTTAAGGTAATCAACTGAACAGATTGAAAAGTTCAGATGTGTTGGGCGTAACCTGTTGGAGCCAGGTGGCTTTCTCTCTTCTTCTGTATATATTTCCCCAGAGGAATTTATTCATGTGTAGCAAGTAGTGTTAGAAATTGCACAAATGCCACCTTTGTTTGCTAAGAAGTAACCTAGAACAATCCTATTATCTAACACCATTTAAATAAGATAATCTAGCAAACTTTTTTGAGCCACAATGGCCTTAGTTGTGGAGTTGGTTATAGATCTAATTGTAAAATAAAAATTTCTCACTATTGTTTTTAAATGAGTCCTTCATCCAAGAGAAAAACAACAACAACAACAAAACAAACAAACAAACAAAAACAGGATCTAACATCTAAAGCCTATTCTGCTGAATTTGTGTCACCTGGTAGAGTATCTCTTTAAATATGATGGTGCAAGTTAAGAAGTGTGAATCAGTGTTGAGATGTTGTTAGTTTAACTTGAATCCAGAAATAGAATAAAACATATTGGTGCTTTATTTTTCATTTGTTGATACATGGTGTTGGCCAAAAATATGGTTGACTGTTAAATCTCTCACAGATTGAAATGTATCCTGATGAGAAACAACAGGTAATTACATGTGGCGTACCTGCTGCATTTACAGTCATTCATAGGAGCGTGTCAGTAATATTTATCCAAGGTTCTATTATTGAACTGTGGCATGGTTGAAGGCCATCTTAAATGAGAAAACCAGGATTATAAATGTTTTTAAATATGTGAAATTTATCTTATCTTGAATCTTATCACTGTACTTTACATAATCTTAATATACATTTAAAATTTTTTGTAGTCTTTAGATACTCAGCATAAAGCAGAGAATCTGAATATGTAGGCCCGGAAGCTTGACATTTTAAAAGAAAAATGAAGTACAATTTGAACAAACAGATGGAGTGGGAACACTAGACAAATATGTTTTCAGGTGAACTAGGGGTTCACTTGCATCATGGACAGATCTGGGGTTTTGGTAGCAGATCCATCAGTCAGTTAAATTTCTCCCTTTGATAATAGATTGGGAAATATGAGTTAGATCATTGCCTCTCCAGGAAAATGAAAGCACTTAAGAAGAGACCAATAATAAAAGGATACATTGGCATGATTCAGACATCTTGGGATAGCAGTCTACTTCAGATGTAATCCGCTTCAATTCTGGATGAACTTTAGCTTTAAATCCCCTGTTGGAATGCCGGTCCAATCAGGGTCAGGGGTAGAAACTTTTTTAGGTGAGAGATGTGGAAACAAGAGTCAACGCCTTTGAGCTTGATAGCAGACGTGTAGGTGAGAAGGCCTTGATATCGGCCCTTCCAATGAGGCTGGAAAGAGTCCTTATGTAGGTGTTTTTTCAGCAGACAAAGTTACCAGGCAGTAAGTCCTATTGCTTTAGGTCTTTGTCTCCAAAGAAAACACTATGGAAAGATTTTCCTACAAAAGTATATTTTTTAGTCCTTGTTTTAATAATGTCTTTACAATATTCTAGTATAGCTCCTTTTATCAAGTGGGATTCAAAAGTAGAGGAAGCTAAGTGCATAGGATGGCCTATGGTTATTTTAGTAGGCAAAAGTTTGCTATTTCCAAAGGGAGTAGCTCTCAAATTTAATATTACCAAAGGAAAACCTTAAACCAAGGAAAGTGTAAAATTTCCATACATTTTTCCAACTTTGTGCGTGTGTGCATGTGTGTAAGTGTGTGTGACGGAGTCTCACTCTTTTGCCCAGGCTGCAGTGCAGTAGAGTTCTGTTTCTTTGTTCTACCCAGTCAGAGGATTAGGGATTGTAGATATAATGAAAATGCCACAATATTAGTCAGGCTGAATGTACCTGTTTTATTATATAATCAGTAAAGTGAGTTCCCCAGTCACTATGAAGCTCAAGGGGCGCTCTCCAAGTGGGGATAATTTTTATTGAAAAATTTTGTCTATGGTTGAAGCAGCGGCCTGTCTACAAGGAAAGACTTCCATGCAATGGGAAAACATGCACATCATAACCATTACATATATATATATATACACACAGAAGGGTTGGTGGTTGGATAATATCCATTTGCCAAAACCTTGAATATCCTAATACATAATTTAAAATATCCACAAGTGGTGTGTTAATGTGTTCCTGGATTAAATTTAGGACAGGTGGTGCAAGCCAAATAAGCACTTTTGACAGCTTTCTTTGTGTTACATAACCAATGTTGTTTTATAAAGAAATTATTTAGTCAGGCACTCAATGAGCCAGATTCTGTATTGTTGTTGATTGAATTTGAGAGAAATGATTTGTTATGTGGTCCAAATTAGAGTTTTTTTAGATCATCAAACCAGCAACCATTATTCTTCAAATTTTGTTTCCTTGGTTCTAGTGCCCAATTTTGTGCATTTTTGGTAATTGTTACTAGACCGCCATTAGTAGCCATAGGAAAAAGCCTCATGACTTCAAAAGAAGTAGTAATTTCACATTCTTCACACAGCTTTTGCCATGTCGTCTTTACATATGACTCATTTTTAAACCATGATATTTCAGCATTGTCTAATGAAGTGTCTTGTAAATTTTCTCTAGGAGTCACACAGTCATAAGGGATTTTGTTCAAAAAAGGGGTAAAAGGAAAACAGGATTAAGATTGTTATATCAAGAAAGAGTTACATGAGGAACAGCTAGCAAAAGAAGTTCAGAAGAGGTAAGATGGCTGGAAAACAGGTGCCAAGCATGATGTGAATTTTAAAAAGCTTCATGGTCAAAGGAAATAGTCTTTCAAAAGACTTCTGGCATTTCCACATTATTTACTCTAGGTCATTATATTTTTCCAAGCTATAAGGAGCCATTCCAAAGGAGTTTTACAAAGAGCTTCAGGTATCCTCACCAGAACACTGGACTCTGAGTCACATGTGGGTGTCCTCTGGGCAATATATTTTCCTATATTGTATTAGTTTGTTCTCACACTGCTAATAAAGACATACCTAAGGCGGGGCAATTTATAAAGGAAAGAGGTTGAATTGACTCATAGTTCCACATGGCTGGGAATGGGAAACTATACCAACCCCAGACCTTGTAAATTTGGGAAATCGATTGGCTCACATCCTACGGGATATCAATGAAAAGACTACTAAAACTCTAAACCTCTAATTGCAATGGATGAATGCTCTCAGAGTAACCAACTGTAGCTCTAAATGGCATAATTTCCCTAATCCAGGAAACCCATTTATTGGCATCTGTCACTATCGTAAACAAAAAACTACTGAGGAAGAACGTAGAGGCCCAAAGTGGTGGGATTCACTTGTCAGATGGCCACTGCATCTTTGAGAAGCTCAGTGGTGATTATTATCTGTAGGAGAGGGTTGACAGTTGGAGGTGCAGCCACAGAACTGGGTTCTCTAGTTTCTGGGAGGACGATGGGATTGTGGAATGTTAGAGGTCAGGAGACAATATTTAACTTTTAAATGTTAAGATGGTCAGAATGATTCCTCCTATTGATGTTAGGCAGGCATTCTCCTTCATAATTCCAAATAATGGCCATAACAGAGTGGGTGTGATGGCCAGGATAAAGGTTATGCATCAGCACAACAACATGGGCTCTGCCTCTTTAATGTTCATCTAACTACTGCTACTGCTGAGCGCCTCACTTGCAAGATGTAGCATCCAATGCTGAGTCCTAAATATGACACCATTTCTTGAAGAGACTAGCCAGCCACTAGAGGCCAGGTTGATTATATTGGAGTCCTTTTACCCTAAATGAGGCTGTGATTTATCTTTATTTAACCAACACCTTCTCTAAATATGAATTTGTCTTACCTTCATCAACATCACTGTTGAAGTCCAATAGAACATTTCATCTATCGGCATAGTATTATGCACTATATTGCCTCAAACTACAGGATCAGTTTTATGGGAAATGACATGTGACAATGAACACATGACAATGGGATTCACTGGGTTCATCATATGCCTCATCACTCAGAGGAGGCTAGCCTGATACAAGTTGGGATAGCCTACATAGTTCTACTAGGTTGCCAGCTCAGGGACAGCAGTTTGAATCAGGGTGCTATCATCCAGGATACAGAATATGTGTTGAACCAATAGCTGATATTTGGTATTATTCTTAGCAACCAAGAGGTAGAAGTAGGTTTGTCTACTCTCACCATCATTCCCAATGACCTGCTTGCAGACTTTCTGCAAAATTAGAATTTGCTGGATTAGGGGCCCTGATCCTCGAGAGGAAAATTCTTTTACCAGGGGAAAGTCTCAGGGGTGGCCAATCTTTTGGCTTCCCAGGGTCTCATTGGAAGAAGAATAGTCTTGGGCCACACATAAAATACACTAACTCTAACAATAGCTGATGACCTTTAAAAATTGCAAAAAAAAAAAAAAAAAAAAAAAAAAAAAAAAATCTCATAACGTTTTAAGAAAGTTTACAAACTTGTGTTGGGCTGTATTCAAAGCTTTCCTGGGCTGCATGTGTCCTGCAGGGTTAGACAAGCTTGCATTACAGTGAACTTAAAGCTGTAATTAACACCTGTAATTTCAGGCTCCTCAAATTCTGTAATCTGTACTGATTACTCTGAGGATCTAAGGTTTTGCATACATTATGGAGGGTAGGGAGGAATATAACTAGCATTCATGGACACTTGGGTTTAATGGAGCAAATTTTGTGCTTCTGTGGAGAGATGAGATCTAATGGCAAGTGGGCAACTGCAGCAACCACAGCTCAAGATGATCAAAAAATGAAGATCTGGGTCACCCTATCAGGCAAGCAAACTCTACCAGCCAAAGCACACACTAAGAGTAACAGAGATATAGAATAAATAGTGGAAGTGGGGGATAATTATTTTAAAATATCAATTACAGACATAAGATCATCTGCAGTAACAGAGAACTGTATTGTCTGTTTGCAGAGATTGCAGTTGACTGTCACCTTGAAAGAGACTTTATGATGCCTTGCTTTTAATGGAGGACATGAGTGGGTCTGAATGGTACATAGTGTGAAATGTGTTTGACACATCTTGTGCCCTATTTGAAATTTCATGGCCTCAGTTCTTAATTAGCCACTGCAGCATGAACTAATTCCACTTGGCTTCAACCAGTTTTACATATGTACAATCTGACTACACTTGCCAATGGACCTCATATTTCCTACTCCAGGATTTCTCTGATACAACAATGAGGATCATAGTGAGGAATCCTCTTAGCATTTATACATGAGAATAGGAATGAATCCTCTATTGATCTGGCTTCCTCATGTTCCCTGCTTGGCTCCCTCAGTCCCTCAGTCTTGCTTCCTGAATCACATTCTCAAAATAAACTACTCCTATATAGCTTTTGGACCCAGGTTCTGCTTTTAAGAGAATCCTGGACTTCACAAAAGATGAAATGTATAAGTCTAATAAATATATATATATATATAAATACCAAGCCTCATATGTAATAAAGGAATTGAAAATTAAGACTTCAATAAAATCCTTCTTTATAACATCCACCATATTGGCAAACATGTTAAAAATCTGATAACACTATAATAAGTATCAAAGAGACTGCTATATTAATAGGAATTCATACATTCCTGTGGAAATGTCAATTGATGTAGTCATTCAATTAAAACATATTAGCATTATATTATAGACTTGAATAGTCATATACCTTATGGCAACAATTCCACATTTAATTATATAATCTAGAAAATCTCTTGCTCATGAGCTCAAGGAGATAGGCACAGAGGATTTATATAGCTGTGTCCCTGGTAATTCCAAACTGGACGGAAAAAAAACTAAGCTTTATCAAGAAAAGAATGGGTAAATTGAGTTTATTAATATACTGAAATACTATCCAGTAACAACAGTGGACAAATTACAACTACACAAGACAACATGTATGAATCTCACAAATATGATATTGAAGGAAATAAATAAGATGCAGAGGAATACAACAGTAATACTCCATTCACATAAAGTTCACAAAACATGTAAAATTCAACTCTACAGTGTTCAGGAAAACATATATACATATATAGACAGGACAGTGATTATCTCTAAAGGAAAGGCTATTAATTGGGAGGGATATATGGGGGTTCCCTGGGGTGCTGGTTATGTTCTATTCCTTGGAATTGGTGGCAATTTTATTATACATATATTACACGCATTCTTCTGTGTGTATATGAGGTGATATATATATTAATTAACCTGATTTAATCATTCCACAATGTTTACATGTATCATAACATCACAACATACCCCGTAAGTATCTAAAATTATATGTTTATTAAAAATAAACTGACAAAAGCTACTAAATGCAAAATAATAAATATGTCCAGTAGTTTAAAATTGTTTTAAAAATTAGGCACACAAATAAATAAAACTCTTTGTTAAACTGTTATGTTTAACGATTAAATGATATTTTATCATATTATTCTTCTACAATTTGCTTAATTATTCTTATGTTGCAGGACCCATATATTGTTTATAATTTTTTCTATTATAGATAATACCATAATGAAACTTAATAAAGATGCAATGAAATGAATGAAGATTGAAAAGGAATGCCTCAAATTATCAATTTTATATTATTGTCCACTTGGAAAATATAAGAGACTATGCACAGAATCGTCAAAACTAATAAGACAGCTCAGTAATATTGCTTGTAAAAGTAAAATACACCTAAATCAGTGTGCTTCATTTTATCAGCTGCAATTTAAAATTTTAATTATTAATTATCAAAAATAAACCAGCTATATTAATAATAAAACTACGAGGTACTTGGTATAAGTTTGACAAAAGATACAGAAAATTTTAATGGACAGAATTAGTAAACTTTACTGATAGGCCTACATAAAGACTTCAACAAAAGGAGAGAAGTACCATTTTTGTGGATATCAAGATTCACTATGATAACACTGTCCCACTGAACAATATCAATCTATATTTTCCCATTTCTCTCAGTATAGAAGAAGGATGGAGGAGAATGGGATCAGGGAGAAGTTCACAGGAATTATCAACTGCATTTGTAATATTTTCTTCATTAAAAGTCAGTATGATCACATATGGCATATATTTAGAACTAAGTGAGGTGGTAGCACTCACGTGTCTATTTCATTATAATATTCTCTATATTTTATATGCTGGAAATATTACATTAATTTTTTTACAAAAATAAATATATAACCTAGGAAAGTATGTGGAGAAAATTCAGATGTAAAAGGCCATCAGAAATTTCAAAGTTGTAACAGTGATTTGCATAGGTTCATTGAATCTTTTGAAAAAGTTTCGATTAATTTTAGCATGACATTAGTTCAGTATACTTATTTAATGAGGTATCTCAAGAATAGGCATGTTCAATAAGCACGTGACTGAGCAGTAGGACTAAAACCAAATGAGAAAACAGGCAAAGTTATGTTAATTACGTTATGGTTTGCGTTATCTAACATCGCGAGTTGCCTGGGATAGTCAACTTTTATACCTGTTGTCCCAACATAATTCTTAACAGTTTCTCCTTTAGCTCTGAGAGTGCTCAGTGTAGAAGATAAATTACATGGTTATAAGCTAGTTATAGGTTGGAAAGGAATTACTGTGAAGTTTTACAGTATCTTTCACAACGCTATCCAATAGATTAGAGCTAATCTTTCAAAACCAGAATTTAATGGACCATTTTTCATTTTGTTGAATTCCCACAAGTTTTACAGGACACTGAACACCCTGAAGGAAAATGTCCTGAAGGAAAATGTAAGATATGATACTTAGTTCAACAAATCCCCATTTAGCAAGAAAAGAAATAAGAATGCAAGATATAATGCTAGAAGCTACAGAAAAGCACTAATAGAAATGATAGTCAACGCCCTCAAGAAGATTAAAATTCACTGGAAGAGGCAAAACAAGGATGAAAATAACTATGATAGAAGACAAAATAAGGTACCATAAAAATAAGATCCCCTAAAATACCCTACGAAGAACAGCATAAGCTCTCAAAGAAGAAGGAAAAGATCACATATAATTGGGAGATAAAGAAAGAATTTACATAAAAATAATATTTCAATCGGAACTTGAAGGATAGGTAGGATTTTGAAAGCTAGAAATTACAAAACTACAGAAAGAGTACCAGGCAAGATTAGCAAAAATGAACAAAAAAGGCATGATGGTGATAACATACAAAGTAAATAAAGAAAATTAAGAAAGCAGAAGGGGCATTTGGATCATTTGGATATTAATAGGGTTTATGTAAGAAAATAAGACTAAAATCTAAAACTATAATTTGACTTTGTATTGTAGAAGGATGTTAAAACCAGGAAAAGAAACTTTTACCAAAATTGGTTGGTAACAGGAGGCTAGGAGGCAGTAGTAGTGTGTGTGTGTATGTGTGTGTGTGTGTGTGTGTGTGTGTTAAGCAAAGGTGTGATGTAATGACAGTTGTGTTTTAGGAACTTGAATCTAGTAGCAGCATGGCCTATGTGTAATGGGAAAAAAAGGAAGGAGACAGAAAAACTATTGGTAACAAGATTACTTCAAGTAAGAAAAATACAAATTAGAATATTATTAGTGATATTTATGGAGTGTGGAGAATCAAAAGCATACTCCTATGAGGTGAATTTAAAATAATTCCATCTGCAAAAATATAATTGTCTAAGAAAAAGAGAAAGAAAAGAATCTTAAATTCTGCTCAACATTGTATTAGTACCAATTTAGCATATTTCTGCTTTTTAGAATTGTTATTAGTGTAGTTTATCTGTTTAAAATTTAACCCAGGTTCTGTTCATATTTTATTTTAACTGAAAGGAAAATATTGCTTTAAAAAGAACATTCTAATTACATTCCATGCAAGAGCCATAAAAAGAAACCCACATGTAGGCATAGCCTAGAAAACTTATTAAATTATAAAAATAAAGAGGATAAACTATCAGCATTGAAACCAGTAATTCAAACTTCATTTTTTTCTATCCTCATCCCCAATTCAGAGTGACATAGTAATCTTCAGTCAATAATAGTGACTCGATTCAGATGTTATTTTTAAACTCGGGGGGTTGGGTGCCCTGTTAAAATGACAATACATATCTAAGAATCTCATTGTTAGCAGGTAAAGAGGTATGTAAATAAAAACAACAAAACAACTTAAAAGAGCTCCTACTAAGGAATTACGATGTTAAAATAAAATGAAAACAAATACAGATGATTTATGCAGTAATGACCTCAAGGAAGTTACACATTTTACTGATGAAGAAACTGAGACTTGAGAAAGTAAGTAAATTGGCATAGACCTGATATTTTGTAGGGTACAAATTAAAACATAAAATTTAATAAATCTTTCAATCAAGGAAAATCAGTAAGAATTTTTGTGACAATAGAGTAAATGGATTATGCATTCAAATCAATAACAGCACAATTAACCTAAGAAAAATATAAAGCATCAACAAACATAGATTAAAAACCAATATGAAACAAAAAATAACCCAGTATACTTGATTAATGCAAAAGCTAAATTTTCAAATATTAATAAAATAGAAAAAAACTATGACAAGTCGCAAGAAGTAAAAATAGCCACACTATACTGGATGAAAAGGAGAATATAATCATGGACAGAGGTAACATTATAAATATATAAAATAATGCCATGTAAAATATTATGCTAAGAAATTTGAAAATATCAATAAAATAGATGACTTTCTAGAAAATATGTAACTTAGAAAATAATTATAGACTCAAAATATAACAATAGAACAAAACTTCAAATTTGGATAATACATGTGAATGTCTTTTAAATAACTAAAGTAACCAAAAGTTCTGTGAATGGGTATCAAAGCAAAAATGCAGCTATTTGAAAAAAAGACAACTACAATTTAAAATGAAATGATGCAAACAGTATAACAAGCAAATGCTGATAAGAAGACAGCTAGATGAAAATTTAGAAAAAAGGAGCTTTCAGTGCTAATAAGAAGTCACTTATGGAAATTTAAGAAAAAAGTAGCTTTTAAGGCCAAAAATATCATATGGAATTCAGAGAGACATTTTATCACAATAATAGATGCTCTAACTCAAGATAATGTACAGTTATAGATGTCTACACATCAAATAATATTTTATTGAAGAACAGAAACCAAAAACTTTTCAAAATAAGGTTTTTTGACAATGCCAAAATTATACCAGGGAACTTCTCAGAACTGAGCTAGAACTAGATGAAAAATGAAAATGCACACAATTGCAATAATATAATTAAGATCCTTAAATATAAAAAAGGTATTTTAATTTGTGTCTCCTTTTTTTTTATTATATAGCGTTCTGAGAATATGGTCTGTCAAATTTTTACATTTTAAAATGTATTTTTGGAATATGTGTGTTCCACAGAAATTTGGAAAAAATGGAATTCTTTAATTAGAACATACAGGGTAGTCTACATTTTAGGGTACATTAAATATGTATATTTTACAGATTTAAACAAAGATATCTATAAGCAGGGTGCTCATTCTTTTATTTTTTTGCCTGTCAATGGTCACAAAAACTTATAGCGTGTTGGGTCACACTCAAAAAGCATAAATGAATTAAATAATATATATTTATTTGTAATAGCATAGTATTAACATAGTAACATATAAATAATAAATATGTATAGGCCACAGGTTTTGACCATTATAAAATTAACAAGATGGTAACAATATGAAGCAAAAAACTTGAAACTAAAAATTAAGTACATTAAAATAACAACACCATTATATAACTTTAGGGTCAAAGAAAAATTAAAGCAAACAGTTTTAAATTGAAAACAATTAGAAAACTATGAGATGTGGGTAAAGCTATATTTTTAGGAAATTATCGGTTACAAGTTATTTTAATATTAAATGATAAAGATTGAAAATTAATTAAATAAGAATTTAAATTGTTACAGAAAGCAACATCAAGCAAAATAAAATTGGAAAAGGAATGAATAAGTATAAAAGCACAAATTTATGACTTAGAATTAAATTGGTAGAACTGGTAAATAAAACTTTAAAAATAGTTTTCAGAACGGACTAGTACAATTAGAAAAACAAAATCTAGCAATTCTAGTCAAGGAAAGAAGTAAACACATGTAAATATAAAACATTAGGATGAGAAAGGGAATGTACCTACATATTCAAAAGAGATTTAAAATTGTGAGACTGGGGATGCCTTTATATTTTAGATAAAATGGGTGACTTTCCAGAATATATGTAAATTACCAAAGATTATTTGTGAGAAATTAGAAAATGCATATATACTAAGAACCATAGAATAAACAGAAAAACTATATATAAATACTATGTTTCTAAAAGTATTCATTCAGTCCCTCATGCCTTATGTGCCAAGAAGATTTCATATCTCCATCTGCAGTGTTTGTAACATCCAATGGAAAAGTACTTGTTCCCACGTCATTGCCTCCTTCAAGATTGATCAAATGACATTTTTTTTGGCTAATGAGATGTAAGAAGAGATGATACATGGCACATCTAACCGGAAAATTTTAGAGAAATCATGATTTCAAAAGCTTTTTCGACCTCTCTGCCAAATAAATGGATATATTCCATATAGGGTTTCCACCCTTAACTATGACCTGGAATGAGAAGACACATGGCATCCTACACAGGGCACGGCCTGAAACCATAGATAATTCTTGATGTAAAGAAGATTCCAGGTTATTTTGTCACCACAAAACAAAACAAAACAAAACAAAAAAAACAACTGATACAGGCCAGGTGCCGTGGCTCACGCCTGTAATCCCAGCACTTTGGGAGGCCGAGGCAAGCGGATCACGAGATCAAGAGATCAAGACCATCCTGGCCAACATGGTGAAACCCCATCTCTACTAAAAACACAAAACTTACCTGGGCGTGGTGCTGCATGCCTGTAACCCCAGCTACTCGGGAGGCTGAGGCAGGAGAATTGCTTGAACCTGAGAGGCGGAGGTTGCAGTGAGCCAAGATCACGCCACTGAACTCCAGACTGGGAGACAGTGCAAGACTCAGTGTCAAAAAAACAAACAAATAAATAAAGCTGATAAATACCACCTTCAATGATCCCAAGCCCAAATGCTTTCATATGCATGTCTTCTCAGACATTCAATGCCATACATTTTTCGCTGACATTTTGTAGATTTTTTTGCATTTTATTTCTCTTTGCATACAAATGTTTTAAGAAGGGTTTATTTCATATCCAGATGACTGAAGTTTTCTGTCTTCTATTTTATGTAGTTCGAGCTTCATTACATATTGTTTAGACAATGTTGTCTGTGCTACTTGTACTTGTTGCAATTTTTGATATTTTATTTGTGGGACATTAACCCTATTCTTGCTCATATTCTATGGATGTTAAAATGTCAGGTGTATCCTCAATTTTCAACATAGAAAGCTCATTTTAAACCTATTTAAATGTATTCAATTTATTGTTACTTAGATCTGCATGTCCTTATTTTTTGACATTTAAATTTGCCAAGAACTGTGAGTTAAAGTCTAATATTATTATGTTTCTGTATATTTCTCCTATTTTGTGTAGTTTTTATTTTATCAATTTTTGATGCTGCTATTTTCTGCATTAAATTCTTCATAGATCTTCACCACGGATTTTGTTTTTTCTTATTCATTTTATTGTATTTTTTATTTCAATCACTTTCAGGGTATAAGTGGTTTTAGTTACACGAATGAATTATATAGTGTTGAATTCTGTGATTTTAGTGCACTTGTCATCCGAGCAGTGTACACCGTATGCAATATGTAGTCCTTCATCCTTCATCTCCTACCCCATTCCCCTGCCCAGTCCCTGCAACTGTCCATTACACCTCTCTTTCTGTCCTCATAGCTTAGCTCCCACTTATGAGAACATTACTGAGTTACCTTACTTAGAATAATGACTTCCAGCTCTGTCCAAGTTGCTGCAAAAGACATTATTTCATTCCTTTTTTTGTTTTGTTTTGAGACTGAGTCTCGCTCTGCCACCCAAGTTGAAGTGTAGTGGTGCTCACTGCGACCTCCGTCTCCCGGGTTCAAGTGATTCTCCTGCCTCATCGTCCTGAGTAGCTGGGATTACAGGTGCATACCACCACTCTTGGCTAGGTTTTTTGTTGTTGTTGTTGTTTGTTTGTTTTTGTATTTTTATTAACGATGAGGTTTCACTGTGTTGGCCAGGGTGGTCTCAAACTCCTGACCTCAAGTGATCCACCTGCCTTGGCCTTCTAAAGTGCTTGGATTACAGGCATGAGCCACCACACCCAGCCTATTTCATTTCTTTTTAGACTGAGTAGTGTTCCATGGTGTGTATATATCACATTGTATTTATCTATTCATTTCTTTGCAATTGTGAATTGTGCTGCTATAAACAGGTGTATGCTTGTGTCTTTTTTATAAAATTACTTCTTTCTGTTTGGGTAGACACCCAGTAGTGAGATTACTGGATCAAACAATAGATCTACTTTTAGGTGTTTAAATAATTTCCATACTATTTTTCATAGAGGTTGTATTAATTTACATTCCTACCAGCAGCGTAAAAGTGTTCCCTTTACGCCACATTCATGCCAACATCTATTGCTTTTTGACTTTTTAATTATGGCCATTCTTGCTGGAGTAAGGTGGTACCCCATGGTTTTAATTTACATTTCCCTGATGTACTGTTAAGCATTTTTTTCAAATAATTTTGTCTGTTTGAATATTTTCTTTGGAGAAATGTCTATTGACGTCATTTGCTCACTTTTTGATGTAATTATTTGTTTTTTTTTTTTTCTTGCTAATATGTTTGAGTTCCTTGTTGATACTGGATATTAGTCTTTCGTTAGTTGCATAGTTTGCAAATATTGTCTCCCATTCTGTGGGTTGTCTGTATAATATGTTGATTATTCCTTTTGCTGTGCAGAAGCTTCTTAGTTTAATTAGGTTCCATTTGTTTATTTTTTGTTCCTGCATTTGCTTTTGGAGTCTTATTCATGGATTCTTTGATGAAGCCCATGTTCAGAAGAGTTTTCTCAACACCTTCTAGAATTTTTATGGTTTCAGATTTAAATCTTTGATTCATCTTGAGTTGATTTTTGTAAAAGGTGATCGATGGGAGATCGATCCAGTATCATTTTTCCACATGTGGATTATCAGTCTTTCCAGTACCATTTATTGAACAGAGTACCTTTTCCCTAATTTATGTTTTTGAATGCTTTGCCAAAGATCAGTTGTCTGTAGGTATTTGGTTTTATTTCTGCGTTCTCCATTGTGTTCCCTTGGTTTAAGTGCCTATTCTTTATACCAGCACTGTTGTAGTCTTGCCAGTGCACCAATATATAGCAGTCTCTCATTATCTGAGATAATACCCATATTTCTTTTTCCTACATCCAATAAGATTAAGGAGCATGGACACAAGGGTGAGGCTGGAGTGAAAATTTGAAAAGCAAAAGAAGAAAGGTCTCCACCAGTGGAGAGGGGGTCCAAATGGGTTGCTCCCTATGAAGCTGGAGTCCAGGGTTTTTATGGACTGGGAAGGGAAAGGAATGTGCTTAGTCTGTGGGCTATCTTGGAGAACACGTGACTCAGCTTGCCCCAGGGCCTTAGCCTGGGACCAATCTGAAAGCTTAGCCCTGGACCTTGGTTTGGGACCAATCACAGGCTGAAGTGATGATTCATGGAGCCTGGGCTCACGATCTAAAAACAAAAGGAAAGTGCCCACCGGAATCGACCAGAGCCCACTGTGTTCATGTTCACAAAAGGAGAAAAAACGTTTTCCTGGGAGCTCGCTAATTATACAAAGGACAAAAACATTTCTATGTCAGACGTTGTTCCCTCATCTGAGTGAGCCGGAGGTTGTGTAAATTTTTGTCTGAATGGGCTGCAGGTCCTCCTATCTGAGCAGCTGCAGCCATGTCTCCAGGCACAACCCCCTGTGCTCGTTCCCTTATCAGTGCCCGCAGCTTGATTTTTTTTTTTTTTCCCAGGCTTCTTTTTATGTTGAATGGGGATAAAGCACTGACCCATGGATAGGGGGCTCCCTAGGGACCTTTCCTTAGATGTCTGCATAAGGCAAGCTAGCCAGCTCCTCTCAGTACCATGCTGTATTGGTAACTATAAACTTGTGTAATATTAAGTCTAGTAATGTGATGCCTCCAGCTTTGTTCTTTATACTGAGTATTTCTTTGGGTAATCGGGCTCTTTTTTTGGTTTCATATGAATTTTAGGATTGTTTTCTCTAGTTCCACGAAAAAGAAAATGCTGGTATTTTGAAAAAAAAAATGCATTGAATCTATAGATTGCTTTTGGGAAGTATGGTCACTTTCACAATATTGATTCTTCCCATCCATGAGCTTGGGCTGTGTTTCCATTTGTTCGTGTCACCTATGTTTTCTTTTAGCAGTGTTTTGTAGTTATCTTTGTAGTGAAATTTCACCTCCTTGGTTAAGTATATTCCTAGATATTTTGTTTTTCTTGCGGCTATTATACAAGAGATTGAGTTAATTTTATTTTCACCTTGATTGTTAGTGTATAGCAGTGCTACAGATTTATGTACTGAAATTTTGTAACCCAAGACTTCACTGAATTTCTTTACCAGATCTAGAAGTCTTTTGGATGAACCTGTAGGGTTTTCTAGGTATAGTCATATTATTAGCAAACAGCACTAGTTTGACTTTCTCTGTTCCAATTTGGATGCCCTTTATTTCTTTAGCCCAATTGCTGTCTAGGACTTCTAGTACTAGCTGAATAGAAGTGGTGAAAGTGGGCATCCTTGTTTTGTTTCAGTTCTCAAGGGGAATGGTTTCAACTTTTTCCCATTCAGTGTGATGGTGGCTATATGACTGTCATATATGGCTTTTATTGTTTTGAGGTAAGTCTATTCTGTGCCTAGTTTATTGAGGGTTTTTATTATAAAGGGATGCTGGATTTAATCAAATGCCTTTTCTGTATCTATTGAAATGATCATATGGTTTTTGTTTTTAATTCTGTTTATGTAATATGTCACATTTATTGACTTGTGTATATTAAACAATCCTTGCATCCCTGAGATGAAACCCACTTGATCAGGATGTATTATCTTTTTGATGTGCTCCTAGATTTGGTTAGCTAGTGTTTTGTTGAGGATTCTTGCATCTATGTTAATTAGAGGCATTGGTTTGTCATTTTCATTTTTTTATGTTCATTCCTTGTTTGAGTTTTAGGGTGATACTGGATTCACAGAATGATTTAAGGAAGATTTCCTCTTTCTCAATATGTTTCAATAAGATCAGTAGAAATTCTTGAAATTTCTGATAGAATTCAACTGTGAATCTATCTCTTCCTGTGCCTTCATTTGTTGGTAATTTTAAAATTAATGATTCAATCTCACTGCTGGGTATTAGTCTTTTCAGTATTTATATTTCTTCCTGATTTCATCTAGGAGTGCTATACATTTCTAGGAATTTATTCATTTTCTCCAAATTTTCGTTTGTGTATGTATAGAGGTGTTCTTAGTAGACTTGAAATATCTCTTTTGTTTCTGTGGTATTGGTTGTATTGTCTCCAGTTTCATTTCTAATTGAGCTTATTTGCATCTTCTCTTTTCTTTTCTTGGTTAATCTTGCTAAAGGTCTGTCAATTCTGTTTATTTTTTCAAGAGCCAGCTTTTTGTTGCATTTATTTTTGTACTTTTGGTTCATTTTCATTTAGTTCTCCTCTGATCTTTGTTATTTCTTTTCTTCTGTTGGCTTTGTGTTTAGTTTGTTCCTGTTTCTCTAGTTCCTCAAGATGTGACATTAAGTTGTCAATTTGTGCTGTTTCAGACTTTTTGATGTAGGCAGTAAACACTATGAACTTTCCTCTTAGCACTGCTTCTGCTGTATCCCAGAGGATAACTTCTGTCACTATTGTAATTTATACCAAATAATTTTTAATTTCTATTTTGATTTCATTGTGAACTACAAAATCATTCAGGAATAGATTATTTTATTTTCATGCATTTTTATAGTTTTGAGGGTTCCTTTTGGACTTGATTTCTAGTTTTATTCCACTGTGGTCTGAGAAGATACTTGATATAACTTTGATTTTCTTACATTTATTGACACTTGTCTTGTGACCTATTAGATGGTCTATCCTGAAGAATGTACTATGTGCTGATGAGAAGAATATGTATTCTGCAGTTGTTGGATAGAAAGTTCTGTAAATATCTGTTAAGTCTATCTTTTCTAAAGTATAGTTTAAGTCCATTTTTTCTTTGTTGATATTCTGTCTCAATAATCTGTCTAATGCTGTCACTGGAGTATTGAAGTCCCACACTGTTATTGTCTTTCTCTCTATCTCGTGTCTTAGGTGTAGTAGTAACTGTTTCATTAATCTGAGAGCTTCAGTGTTAGGTGTATATAAACTTAGGATTGTAATTTTTATTTGGATTGATTCTTTTCTCACTAAATACCTCATTATATAATGACTTCCTTTGCCTTTTTCTTTACTGTTGTTGCTTTAAAGTGTGTTTTTCTCATATAAGAATAGCTATTTATGCTGTCTTTTGATTTCTATTTGCTTGGAATATCTTTTGTCCACAACTTTACTATGAATTTATATGAATCCTTAAGTGTTCAGTGAGTCTCTTAAAGACAGCAGACATTAGCTTTATGATGTTTTATCCATTCTGCCATCTGTGTCTTTGAAGTGGAGTATTTAAGCCATTGGAAATCAACATTAATATTGTGATGTGAGGTATTGTTCTATTCATCATATTGGTTGTTCCCTAGATTTTTTTTCAACAGTTTCTGTGCTATTGTTTTATAGGCCCTGAGATTTTTATGCTTTCAACAGGTTCTATTGTGGTGCATATGAAACTTTTGTTTTAAAATTTTGAACTCCTTTTAGCTTTCCTTGTAGTGCTAGCTTGGTAGTGGCAAATTCCTTCAGCATGTGCTTGTCTTAAAATGGTTTTATTTCCCCTTCATTTATAAAACCTAGTTGTGCTGAATACAAAATTCCTGGTTGACAATTATTCTGTTTAAGGAGGCTAAAGATAGGGCTCCAATCTCTTCTATCTTGTAATGTAGCAGGACAAGCTGCAGACAAAACCCCTCAGACACCAAGTTAAAGAAGGAAGGGCTTTATTCAGCCGGGAGCTTCTGCAAGACTCACATCTCCAACAACGAAGCTCCCCAAGTGAGCAATTCCTGTCCCTTTTAAGGGGTCACATCTCTAAGGGGGTCGACATGAGAGGGTCGTGATCGACTGAGCAAGCAGGGGGTACATGACTGGGGGCTGCATGCACCAGTAATTAGAACAGAACAGAACAGAACAGAACAGGGATTTTCACAGTGCTTTTCTATGCAATGTCTATAATCTATAGATAACATAAGCGATTTGGTCGGGGTCGATCTTTAACTACCAGGCCCAAGGTGCGGTGCCAGGCTGTCTGCTCATGGATTTAATTTTTGCCTTTTAGTTTTTATTCCTTCTTTCTTTGGAGGCAGAAATTGGGCATAAGACAATGAGGGGTAGTCTCGTCCCTATTCCCTCGCTTTGAGAATCTCACTCAATAGTGGGAGTTCTCTCTTTCATTTTCACGACCCATGTCTTCTTGCAAGACAGATCGATAGTGATTCATATAGTACACTTGTGCTGAAGCATTTTGGTGAACTAAGGTAGCGATGAAGCTTTTTATCACTTGAAGTACAGGTAGCAAACAAGGGAGCAGTAAGCAGCTTCCTATTACTATTATAACTCCTATAGTAAGAGTTTTAAATCCTCCTAGCACAGGGAACCATTTTCCAAACATGGCCCCAGGATCAAATCCATGCCACACTTGCACGGGCACATGTGCCAATTTTGTCATATCTCTAACTATGTCTTCAACTACTTGCCCTTGATCATCTATGTGTAGACAGCAATTAGTAAGGTTAAATTTCCTACAGACCCCTCCTTCAGCTGCTAGCAAGTAGTTGAGAGCCAATCTCTTTTCATAGATAGCATTTCTCATCTGAGATTCTTGCCAGGCCAGAATAGTCAAGGCTCTGCTGGTTTTATTAGTGATTATTTCTAAGACAGCTTGTAACCGTATGATTCAGTTGATCATGTAAATGGGGATCCGGTATCCCCACGAGCCATCTTATGCCCAAGTAGCAGTCCCATAATATTGTATGATTCTCTCAGAGGACCATTCATCATCTTTCCAATTTCCTATAGCTATGCTTCTCTTTTTGTGGGAAGCATAGACAGGGAAGCCCAGGAGTTTGCCTGTTTTTATGGGCAATAGGAAGAAAGATGGTTTAATAGTGCCAACAACTACCTGCCAACTGGTCAGGTAATTTGGCATAAGCTCTAGGCCCACATATCCAGCATAATACAGTGGGGGCTGTCCAGTCCTGGTGGGACTCTGGGTGGGTCCACACGGTTTGCAACTTTGGGAATTTACTAAATGGATTTCTCTCTGTGTGATTTGAACTCCACCAAGTGACTGTTTTTGTGATACCATTATACAGCTTCTGTCCCAGACAACTAAGTCATCCTACGGGGTGAGTGAATTCTTTTCCTCCTCTGGCTATGCAATATTGTCTAATAATTGAGGCTTTTATGACCCAGAAATTATCGGGGTGATTCTTTTGAGCTGAGAATTCATCAGGAACTGGATCTGTAGATACTAATTCTTGGGCTTCCCATGGCCATTGATCTCCCATTACAGCTCCTCCACATACATAACATGAAGTGACATTGAGAGACTGGGCTACATGCTCAGCTAATTGCAAAAGCGAATTTCTTGTTTTTCCTGGAATTTCTGGTACTGGCACATTTAGTTCATCATAGAAAGTTTGAAACACTGGCTCAGGAGAGTGTTTGTAAACTTCTCCTCGAACCAAGATATTTACTGGAGGATCCAGTCTGGCCCTGTCGATTTCTAGGTCACATGCTCCCCTTTTTCCCAGTGAGGATCAAGGGGATTGGTTATTACTAGCTCTAAGGGGTTACATCGTCCGTTATTACAGGAAAGGCTTTTTTTTTTTCCCCTTTCTGAAGGTAGGCTGAATCCTTTTCATTGTTTTTTTTTTTTATCCAAGTAGCCCAAATGACACAAGACCAGTATCCACATTCATTTCTACACAGTCCTAATTCATGACAAATGTACTTATTTTTGGTCATATAGCCTTTTTCCCAACTAAAAGAGCCACATCCCTGTATTAATGACAGCACAGGCATCAAATTTCAAGATTATGCTTTTGGGCACCCCTTTTTCTTCTGCTCTGGCTAATACTTTACTTGTATCATTTATGAGTCCCCACCAGTCTTCAGTCCTTAATCTTCTTTGAAAAACTGTGGACATGGGAGGCTCAGAGGGGTCATAACATACATCTGGTCAGTCGTTTCCTCGGCTACATACTTTGTGCTGAGTGTCATTATATAAACATGTTCCTTTTAAAGTTCCTAGGCATTCATAGTAACTATAGAACAGAAAGATTGTTCTAACTTCTTGCCCTACCTTGGTAACCTGGTGTATACACTGAGAGCAGTCCTCCATGCAGAAAATCAGTGGAAGTGTTTACTATACAAGTCCAAATTATAAGGAAAATGAGTCTCATGATGATTCTTCACATGCTTTGGCCATGTGTAGACCAGTCAGCTTCCGGGTGTGACTGGAGCAGGGCTTGTCGTCCTCCTCGGAGTCACTTTGCAAGGGTTGTCCAGGCTCGGTTGTACCTCCCAGGTTTCAGTGACTACAGGTTTCACACGGCTGAGGTGGATCCAGGCCTGGACTCCTTCTACCTTTACAGCCATGGGGGTTGTCAGGATGATGGTCTGAGGTCCTTTCCACTGTGGCCGCAAAGGGGCTACGTTCCAGTCCTTGATCCACATGCGATCACCTGGAGAGAAAGGGTGAACTGGGGAGAATAAGCTGGTGGTACACCTCTCATTTACCTAAGTTGAGATTGTTTGTGTAATTTTTCCTAAAACCTGTAGCTGTCACCGTAATTCAATTTCACCTAATTCTCAGGGTGTGCCTGGAAGTTCCCGTAGTATAGGAGGAGGCCTATGATACAGTATTTCATAAGGGGAGTATCCTGTTTTCTTAGAAGGAGTGCATCTAATTTTAAACAATACCATAGGAAGGTCCTGTATCCACTTTAATACTGTTTCCTGACATACTTTCCCTAAACTATTTTTGATAGTCTGATTCATTCGCTCCACCTTTCCAGAACTCTGAGGTCGGTAGGCGGCATGTAGCTTCCAAGTGATTCCTAATGCCTTTGCTGTCTTCTGTACCAAGTCAGCCACAAATGCTGGCCTGTTATCTGAGTCCATTCGTAAAGCCAATCCAAACCTAGGAATAAGATCTCAGAGAAGCACACAGGTTACCTCGTAGACCTTTTCTGTTTGTGTTGGATAAGCCTCCACCCACCCAGAGTAAGTACACACAATAACCAGAAAATACTTGTTACCTCCACATTTCAGCATTTCTGTGAAATCCACCTGAAGATCCTCAAAAGGAGCCGCTCCATAAGGTTGTATGCTGGGTGGAATAGTGGGGCCTTGCCTCACATGGTGCTGTCGGCAAGTAACGCACCATTGTGCTACTGCTTTGGCAAGAGCTGGCAAATGTGAGACATAGAAGTACTGGCCTAACAATTTTTCAAGTGACTCTTGACCTAGATGAGTGGTTTCATGCATGGTCAATATGACTGTGGCTCCCAGCAACTGCGGCACAGCTACCCTACCATTTGGCAGTCTGATCCATCCTCCTTTTATTACTTGCCCCCCTTCTGCTTGGAAGAAGTCTTTTTCTTCCTTAGAATAGGTAGGTACTAGGTCAGGTGTTTGAGGGAGTAAGGGGGCTGTTACCATTGCCTGGTAAGGGGTAGATGCTGATTTTTGAGCTTCTGAATCAGCTCGAGAGTTTCCTAAGACCACTGAGGTGGAGGCTCGCTGGTGTCCCCTGCAGTGCATGACTGCCACCTTCTGAGGTTTCCACACTGCCTCTAATAATTGTAGAATTTCTTGTTGATATTTTATGTCCTTTCCCCCAGAGTTTAACAGACCCTTTTCCTCATATAATGCTCCACGCACTTGGAGGGTTAGAAAGGCATATCGAGAGTCAGTGTAGATGTTTAAAATCTTAGCTTCACTGAGTTCTAGAGCCCGAGTTAAAGCAATGAGCTCAGCCTTCTGGGCTGAAGTGCCCTGTGGCAATGGTTTGGCTTCAATGACAGCATCCAAAGTTACCACCACATATCCTGCATATCTTTCTCCTTGTGGGTTGATGAAGCTGCTCTCATCCACGTATAACACCCAGTCTACTGATGCCCACGGCTGGTCCCGAAGGTCAAGTCTGCTAGAATAGACTGAGTCCAACCTCTACAAAGTTATGCTCAACCAGGCTCTCTGATACTGGGAGCAGGGTGGCGGGATTTAGGGTGTTACAGACTTCAATAGTTATGCGGGGATTTTCACATAGCAAGCTTTGGTACTTGGTTAATCTAGCATTTGTTAGCCAATGATGTCCGTTGGTATTCATCAAAGTTACCACAGCATGGGGGGCCTTTATATTCAGGTTTTGCCCAAGGGTTAGTTTATCTGCTTCTTGTGCTAACAGGGCTGTTGCTGCCAGGGCTCTTAGACATGGTGGCCAGCCTTTAGAAACCCCATCTAGTTGTTTTGAGAGATAGGCCACTGGCCTTGGCCAGGGCCCCACGATCTGGGTTAAAACTCCAACTGCCATTTTTTCTCTTTCTGACACATAGAGTGTAAAGGGCTTTGTCAAATCTGGTAGTCCTAGGGCTGGGGCCGACATAAGTTTTTCCTTTAACTTACAAAAGAGGCCCCCATTCAAAAAGCTCCTGTCGCCCCCCCTTTGTAACAAGGGTTTGGCTAGTACTGCAAAGTTTGGAATCCATAATCTGCAAAATCCCACAGCTCCTAGGAATTCACTTACTTGCCTTCTGGCTCTAGGTTCTGGTAGGCTGCAGATGACCTGCTTTCTTTCTGACCCCAGGCTGCGCTCCCCTTTCCAAATAGTGAATCCCAGGTAGCATACCTGCTGTCTGCAGATCTGAGCTTTCTTCTTGGACACCTTATACCCACAGTCCTCTAGGTGCTGAAGCAGGGCATCTGTCCCTTTTGTGCACCCGACTGCCGTGGAGTGTCCCAGCAGAAGGTCATCCACGTACAGGAGCAAGACACAGCCTAGGTCTTTAGCAGGAAACTTTTGCAGGTCTCGAACCAGGGCCTCCCTGAAGATAGTAGGGGGGTCTTGAACCCTTGGGGAAGCCAGGTCTAAGTGTACTGAGTGGTGACACCTGACTCTGGGTCTTTCCACTGAAAGGCAAACAGGTTCTGGCTCTCAGGAGCTAGTCTGATGCTAAAGAAGGCATCTTTTAAGTCCAGACAGGTAAACCAACTGTCCTCAACCCTAACAATATGTAAGGGTTAGGAACTGTTGGGTGCAGAGTCACTGTAGCTTGGTTGACCAAGCGCAAGTCCCGTACTGGCCGGTAGTCCTTGGTCCCTGGCTTAGGGACAGGCAGGAGTGTGGCGTTCCATGGAGACTGGCAAGGAAGTATAATTCCATAGGCTTTCAAGCGCCTGAGATGAACCTGGATTCCTTCTAGAGCTTCTTTGGGAACTGGATACTGCTTTTGTCTAATTGGTTGGGCCCCAGGCTTAACTTCTATGAGTACAGGGGCTTGGTTGACTGCCAGTCCCAGAGGATTATCCTCTGCCCATACTCAGGGCCATCGCTTAGTTAGAGATGATTTTATCTCTTGGTCTGGCTCGGTTAGAAAAAGTCTCCATTCTTCTTCCTGGGGGAGCGTAAGGGCCATGATAACTCCTGTTCCCAGTAACTTTAGCTGTAAAGAGCCCTGTTTTGTGAAGGAGATGGTGGTTCTCAGTTTGCTAAGCAAGGCTCTTCCCAGTAAGGGCAAGGGACAGTCAGGCATGTACAAGAACTGGTGAACTATCTCATGTCCCTCCACCAAGCAGGTCCATGGTAGACAGAAAACCTGCTTAGTGGAAACTCCTGTTGCTCTGATTATATCAATGGTTTTCTTGGATAAGGGGGTGACCGGAATGGTCACTACTGAATGTTCAGCACCAGTATCGACCAAAAACTTAGTGTCCTTGCCCCCAGTTGTAATCCTGGCCCTGGGCTCCTTGGGGGCACTTGAGCCCAGTCTGCTTCAGTCCAATAGCCCTTCAGCCAGATTGAACAAAACTCCCTCGTCTGTATCTGAGGTCTTTTGTTCTGAATCACCTTGCTTTTCCTTCAGTTGAGGACACTTATCTTTCTAATGTCCTGTTTCCTTACAATAGGCATATTGGTTACTTTGCAAGCATGGGTGATTAGATTGGGTATGCTTCCCGGAACCCCCCTTTCCCTCTCCTTTCAGGGGAATTCCCTTAATGGCCATGGCCAGTAAGTCGGTGTTTCACCTAGCCTGGCATTTGCCTTCCTTACTGCTTTCTCTGTGGCATATTGCATCTCTAATCACAAACACTTGATTGGCTATTTCCAGTAACTGTGAAGTACTCATACCAGCAAACCCAGCCTATTTCTGCAATTTTCTCCTGATACCTTCCATGCTTTGACTAAGGCCATTTTAATTATGCCCTGATTTTCAGGGCTATCAGGATCAAAAGGAGTTTGATCCTGTAAGTAAGCTTCACACAGTCTTTCATATAATTGTGCTGGACTCTCCTCTTTTCCTTGGATAACCTCAGATACCTTATTTACATTTGTAGACTTTTGAACCCCTTTCTTTAGACCTTCTATTAATGCCTCATGGAACCATCTTAGCCTCTCCATGTCTGGTCCCTCATTCGGGTCCCATGTGGAGTCCATTCCTGGCAGCTGAATTCTTATATATTCTTGGGGGTTTTGGTACTCGGCTGGGACGTGCTCCTCTAGCCACTTAGTTGCTGCCTGGAGCACCCTTCACCTTTCATCTGTATTAAAGAGATACATGAACAGCTGGTGGCAATCAACCCAAGTAGGGTTATGAGTCTGTATAATAGTTCGGAGCAAGTCAATTAAAGCCTGAGGCTTTTCAGTGCAAGATGGAGTATTATTTTTCCAATTGAGGAGGTCAGCAGAGGTGAAAAGTTGATACACAAAGGCACGCCTTTCCACCGTGTGTCCATCCTCATCTACCCCAGTATATCACTGCTCTCTCAGGGGCATTTGGATTTCAGTCTTGGGCCAAGGGAAGAGTTTCTCCCGCATGACTTCACTTCCTTTTTTGTCTATTCTGGGTGGTCTAGGGGTGTGGTTATCTGGTGGAGGTGGAGGTGCTGTGGGCTCAGGAGTGGGGAGCCCTTCCTGTTGATAAGAAGGGGGTACTGCTGGTACCAATTCCTGCCATGATTCTTCTGGCGTTGGGTTGGACAGGAGTTTTGGTGCTGACTTCCCTCAGTGGGTGCAGTGAGAATCTTCCTTAACTAACTGTCTTTTTGCTACTAGTACTGCTACTGCCTGTCCTCTTAACCACTGTGGGGGGGTCCAAAACTAGCTGTTACCAAGAATCCATATATGGGAACTGATCTGGGTACCCTGGCTTACAGGTTACCCTGTGCCATACCTTTGAGACAAGGGACTTGTCCAGGTTTCCTTCTGATGGCCAACACACCTCTAATGCTGGCCTGTCTATCTCGCACAAAGTTCTAAGTTTTCCTGGTGTCATAGTGATTCCATAGTCTCCCTTAAAACCCTTTTTGAAATTTTTCAACATAGTTCCTAGTGGGGTAGGCTTACTTTGTGCCCAACTTGTTTCCTTGAGACAAAACACCACACGCACACCATGCGCACACCACAAAACAAAGAACGGGTAAAAAGGGCACACACACATTTTTACAGTTTACACCAAACCAGAATCAAAACCAAAATCAGAGTATCAAGAAATCCAAGCCAGGTCAAAACCAAAACCAAAGTATCAAGCAATCCAAGTCAAGTCAAAAACAAAAACCAAAGTGCCGGTACAGGCATGCCATGGGTGATCAGCCCATGCTTCCACTCAAATGGAGTGGGCAAGTTCCAAAGACTAGTCTTACCAAGTTTCAGTTGTCCGGACTCCAAGTGCCAGTTCCTTCCCGGTGTTCAGCCACTGTGTTGATCCTCCACGGGGGCCTACTATGTGCTGCTCTGGCGAGGCATTCCACTGGGGCAATTGCCTACCCAGGAGCACTCTCAGGATCCGTGTCGCTCAAGCTGGCCGGAGTCCCCCGCAGGGATGCTCCACAGGGCAGACCTAAGCCGCCCAAGGGGCTGCCTTGAACATCCATTAATCACCTCACTTCCTGGTCAGGGAACCAAGAAATGTAGCATGACAAGCCACAGACAAAACCCCTCAGACACTGAGTTAAAGAAGGAAGGGCTTTATTCAGCCAGGAGATTCAGCAAGACTCACATCTCCAACAACTGAGCTCCCCAAGTGAGCAATTCCTGTCCCTTTTAAGGGTTTACAACTCTAAGGGGGTCCGCGTGAAAGGGTCATGATCCATTGAACAAGCAGAGGGTACATGACTGGGGGCTGTGTGAACCAGTAATTAGAACAGAACAGAAGAGGACAGGGATTTTCACAGTGCTTTTCTATATAATGTCTGTAATCTATAGATAACGTAAGCAATTAGGTCAGGGGTAGATCTTTAACTACCAGGCGCAGGGTGTGGCACCAGGCTGTCTGCCTGTGGATTTCATTTCTGCCTTTTAGTTTTTACTTCTTCTTTCTTTGGAGGCAGGAATTGGGCATAAGACAATATGAGGGGTGGTCTCCTCCCTTATTCAGGCTTCTGCTGGGAAGTCTGCTGTTAGTCTGGTTGGTTTTCCTCTATAAATTACTTGATGCTTTTTTCATACAACTCTTAGAATTCTTTCCTTCACGTTGAGTTTAGAAGGCCTAATGACTATGAGCTTTGGTGATGATCTTTTTGCAATGAATTTCCCAGTAATTCTTTGAACTTCTTGTATTGGGATATCTAAAGCTCTATCAAGGCCAGGGAAGTTTTCCTCAATGATTCCATCAAATAAGTTTCCCAAATGTTTAAACTTCTGTTCTCCCTCAAGAACATCAATTATTCTTAGGTTTGACCATTTTACATAATCCCATATATCTTGGAGACTTTGTTTATTTCATTTGATCCTTTCATATTTATATTTGTCTGACTGTGTTAATTCCAAAGTCTTACCTTTGAGTTCTGAAATTCTTTCTTCTACTTGTTCTAATCTATTGTTGAAACTTCCCATTACATTTTGTAGTTCCCCAAGTATGTCTTTCATTTTCAGAAATTCCAATGGGTTTTCTTTTATTTTATCTATCTCTCTAGAAAGTTTTTTATTCATATCCTGAATTATTTCATTATATTTCTTTATGTTTATGTTAATTTGCGTCTTTCTCTGGTATCTCCTTGAGTAGCTTAGAAATCAACCTTCTGAATTCTTTATCAAGTATTTCAAATATTTCATATTAGTTTTTGTGCATTGCTGGAGGGCTGGTACAATCTTTTGGAGGCATTATGGAATCCTGTTTTGTCATATTACCAGAATTTCTTTTCTGGCTCCTTGTCATTTGTGTAGACTATATGTTTTAATTGATCTTGAATTTGTTTTTTATTTGACTGTATTTCTTTTTTTAATTAATTTTTTCCTTTAAGTATGTTACTTAATATTTATAGTTTACTATAGCCTAATTTGGTTCCTGGTGCTTTTATGGATGAAGACTCTGTATGAGTTCCTTGGTCTTTGTCTGATGGCTTCCTCAGATGCTGGTTGTAATAGCAAGGTACTCAGTGTGTGGGCAAGTTCATTGTCTCCTATGGTGTTGGAATGGCAGAGGTCTCTTGAAGCACATCTCATTCCCCAGTGGTCTGCACTTTTTTATGTATTTAATTTTCCTCCACTATTTTATTTACCACGTTAATTGTTCAGGCTTCAGACCAGTAGGGGAGGTATTCCTGGGTAGGAAACAGTTATAGCCAAAAAAAAGTGGGTAAATGAAATACATACTGGAGGTAAGAAGTACCAGCCTTGATTAAGGTGGCTGGGAGAGTTCTCAATTAGACACAGTGAAGTTTTATCAGGAGGAATGGTGGGAGCTACCTCAGCACCTGTGCCAGGGCAGGAAACCTATCCACCTCTCAGACTCACTCCTGTCTCCATGTTCTGGCTATTAAAATCAGAGAGACATCTATTTTTTTTTTTTTTAATTTTGAGACAGAGTCTCACTCTGTCACCCAGGCTGGAGTGCAGTGGTGCAGTCTTGGCTCACTGCAACCTCCACCTCCCAGGTTCAAGTGATTCTCCTGCCTCAGCCTCCCGAGTAGCTGGGACTACAGGTGCCCGCCACCACATCTGGCTAATTTTTGTATTTTCAGTAGAGATGGGCTTTCACCATGTTGGCCAGGCTGGTCTCGAACTCGTGACCTTGCGATCCACCCACCTCGGCCTCCCAAAGTGTTGGGATTACAGGCATGAGCCACCACGCCCGGCCTGAGACATCTATTTCATTTGTAGGAATGTTGATGTTCCAAGTAGAGAAGAATTATGACTCTGTCCCTCATGCAAACCTGAACCTGTGGGGTGCTCCTCCTGTGGGGAGGCAGTCACCCTGAAATATTCCAGGGAAGCTGTCTATAGGCGCACCCATACTGAGCTCCTGTGAGAGAAACCCCAGGTGTGTCTGCAGAGGTGGACTAGGGGAGAAATGAGTACCCTTCTCCAAGAACCTTCACAAGTACCAAATCTGCCTGACTGTTGGGGTAGAGCTCCACACTTCCCTGCTGAGCCCAGTACTGCCATTGTGTCTCTGCTGATAGAAACTTTCCAACGGCAGAAAGATATGGGACTTAAGGTCTGCCGTCAGATTTCTTTGTTCCATGAGTTGTTCCCTTGATGTGGTGCTCTCCCCATTTCCCTAAATGTAGGAATTCCTGAGAGCCAAACTGCAGTGATCACTATTGCTCTTCTGGGTCTCGCCATCCAGTGGAGCTGCCACACTCCATGCTGGTCTGCGGAACGTCTGCTAGGGATCCAGTAATGTGACCTCTCCTCAAGTCTTCCTAGTGGTGAGTACCTGCACCAACTCTGATGAGGCAGCAAAGGAGTGACATAGACTCTGTGAGATTTCTTGGTTATAGATCACCTTAGTGTTCTGGTTTTCTTGAATGCTCTTTGTAATATTAGTGAACTGATTACGTGGACAGACTCAGGACCTCCTGGTTAGGCAGGGTGTTGCAGGCAACGTCGATGGCTGCGGTCACTCACTGGTTTTCTCCTTTCTGGGAGCAGTGTTATTCTACCTAGAGACGGTGTTAATAGTCTGTGTCAGTTGGCCTCTAGCCAGGAGTTTGCTTTTGCAAAAGAATACTAGCTGTGGAGTAGCAGTGGGATTTGAGCTTGCCCTATGCTGCCCAGGGGTGTTATTCTGGTTTCTCAGGTGATGAGTGGAGCCATAAATCTCCAAAAACATTTTGTCCTTTGTGTTAAGCAATCAGGGCAGGTAAAGGGGCACAGCCAGGTGGAGGCTGGGTTAGGCAGGTCTTTACTCTGATTCTCCATGTACAGGGCAAGCTGTCGCTCCTGTGGATGTAGTGGGGAGGTTCTCAGGTCAATCAGGTAGTGTTCCAGAGAGAGTGTAACTGCCTCTGCTGCACAGAAGAGTTCACACAAGGAGTAGGGAGTAGCAGGCAGCAGTAAACTTCACCCAGATCCCACACAATTGACATGGCAGATTTCACACCTACAGAGCACCACCAGCAGCACTGACCTACGTTCTGGGCAGTCTGTGCTCAGAACGCAAGTCTGCCCCAGGCCATAAGCTTTCCATGAAGAAATAACTACTGCAGCATTCAGACTTTGTCCCGCCCCATCTGCCCACAAGGCTGGGTGCCTGACTCCTGCATTTGTGGCTTCAGCGCACTTCCCACTTGCCCCCTGGGTTCTGGCCAAGGGGTTTCATCCCAATTTGACGTTATATCATGAAATTCAGTTAGGAGCTTCTTTAAATCTGTGACCACTGCCTGAGTTAGTTGTCTGACTTCCCCAAGGCATGTAATAAGGAATGACATCCCTTAGTCTGTGCTGAAGATGAGGACTGCCTGCAAGGCGCTTCCCACTGCTGCTTCTACTTTCATATTTCTCCCTACTTCCTAAATAAGTTCTAACTTTGGGTAAGGTTAAGGCCTTCCCCTGTGGCCTTGATTTTCAGGTTCCTCAGAGGGGATGTGTATCCTGGAGGCAGTCTCTCCTCCTCTCACACTCTGGAGATTTACAGTTTTTTACCTGTCTCGTGGTGTAGGCTGTAGCCTACCACTTCTTTCAAAGGGCCTGTGGATTCTGTCAGCTTCCCAGTTAAGTTCCTGTGTTGCTTCATGGAAAAAGGGTTGACACTGTAAAGCTCTACGCACTATTATGTCCTTCAAAGTGAGAGAGGCATGTTAACACGGACTTCAATCCACCATCTTGGGAAAAAAAACACTTTTAAAAAAATTATTTTAAAGTGTTCTTCTGTTATGGGCTGAATTGTGTATCTCCAAATTTCATATGTTAAAGCCCCAACCCTCAATGTGAATGTATTTGGAAATAAGATCTTTAAAAAGGTAACTATGGATAAATTAGGTAACAAAAGCAGGGCCTTAATCCCATAGAATGGTGTACTTACCTTTTTAATCCTTAATTGCTATATATTAATTATGCATATTTATGGGGTACATGTGATATTTTAATACCTGTATACAATATGTAATGATCAAATCAGGGCAATTGGGCTATCCATTAACTGAAACATTTATCTTTTCTTTGTGTTGGGAACACTGCAATTCTTCTCATCTAGCTATTTTGAAATATACAATGAATTATTGTTAACTATAATTTTCCTACTGTACTGCTGATACTATAACTTATTAGTTCTATCTAACTGTATGTTCATATCCGCTAACCAACTGGTATACATATAAGAAGAGACACCAGGGGCATGCATGTATAGAGGAAAGGCCACGTGAGTACAGCAAGAAGGCAGTCATCTGCAAGATCAGGGGAAAGGTATCAGGAGAAACAAAACTAGCCAACAGCTTGATCTTGGATTTCCAGCCTCCGACTATGAGAAAATAAATTTCTGTTGTGTAAGCCACCTAGTTTGTGTTATTTTATTTTTGTAGCTCTAGCAAACTAATACATACATAACGTTTCTTACCAGGAATTGAAATATTTGTTAATGTGCAAGCTCTACTTTCTACTGTTTTAATTATTTTTTATTTGTCCATTGTTGAACTGTCAACCATTCTAAGTCACCATGTTTTACGAATACAGTACTCTTGTCTATGAACTATAGGAGCCTTTTTCTTTTATTAGCTAATAGGTAGAGTTAGCCTCACAATACTTATTAAAGTTATAAATGTTTGATCATTTTACCTTGTTTTATACAATGCTTTCTCTTTTAGTGGATTTTACATTTATTGTGTTGTAATACTTCTGCTGTTGTAAATCATTATTCCATTATAATACCACAGGTAGTGTATACTACATTGGGCAGTCTTTGAGATGTCACTTACTTATTTGCAGCCCATTACCAAAGGTGAGAAAAATCAGTGCACAGAAACTTTCTTGATCTCTTGATTTTAATGGACTCATTTTAAAATTTGTACTTCTATTGATTATCATTAAATAATTATGGCCTATTATTTGATATATCAGGTTTGAATTTTGTCCCCAGTTGATGGATGGCAAATATTTGTTTTCTTTTTTAAATGGAGTCTCACACAGTTGCCAGGGCTGGAGTGCAGTGGCACAATCTTGGCTCACTGCAATCTCCTCCTGCTGAGTTCAAGCGATTCTCCTGCCCCAGCCTCCTGAGTAGCTGGGATTATAGGTGCCCGCCACCGCGCTCGGGTAATTTTTTGTATTTTTAGTGGAGACGGGGTTTCACTATGTTGCCCAGGCTGGTCTTGAACTCCTGACCTTGTTATCCACTTGCCTTGGCCTCCTAAAGTGCTGGAATTATAGGCATGAGCCACCCCACCTGGCCAACAAGTAATATCTAATTTTTACATTAATTTAAAACTATTTGGTGACTATTCATGTGATTGAACATTTTTCATGCTTATTGGCTATTTTTATATAATCTATAAAGTTTCAATAACTTAATAGATTGGTTTTCTATTTCTTATTAATTTATAGGAATTTTATGTGTTACAGGCATGAGTATTTGTTAGATATGCTTCAAATATTATCTCCACATCTTTTTATTGGCATTTAATTTTTATGTACTTTTTATATAGTGTTATCTTTTAATTTTGACTGTGTGATAAAGATCTGATAAAGATGACCTCCTCTGAATTATGAAAGTATTACTTTATACTTTGATTTTTTATTCATCTATACAGATATTCATCAACTTATAATTAACATATATGTATATTGTGAAAGACTACCTATTTTCATTTCTTTTCTCATCTATATGTCTGATTATCTCAACTTATTTATTGCATATGCTACTACTTTCTTTTGATTTGAAATGTTTTTCCATAACTTAAATTTACATATATAGAAATGTCTATTCCAAATTTCTCTGTTTTATCAATTGATCTGAATTTTTATTATGTGCTAATATTATACAGCTTTACTAAAACTTTATACTCTATTTTAATAACTATTAGGGCATATGCCTTTTATTTTGTTTCTTTACAATAATTTTCTTGTCTGTTCTCATGTATTCTCTTCTCCATTAATGCATGAATCTGTAATAAGTTTGCTAAATCCTATTAAAATACTTTATACTAATTGGTTAGATTGAAAACAAATTTATAGATCTATTTTGGTGAAAATTCACATATTTATAACATTGAGTACTGATAAATGTAGGTTTTTTCTCCCTATATTCGGTGTGTTTCATGCCCTTAGTAAAGTTTAAAGTGTCTTTATAAAGGTCATGTACATGCCTTCTTAGGTTTATATTTAGGTAGTTTCATAACAGTTATAAATCAATTTTTATTTTCTATTGTTTCACAATTCGGCATTGACAATGTACAGACCTTGTACAAATTTCTGTATGTTGATCTTAAATTCACATCCTTTTACCAAATTTTATTAAGTAAATAATCTTTCAGTTGAATTCCTTAAATGCAGAACAATGTTTAATAGTAAATGTGATAGTGTCCATTCTTGTCTTAAACATTGTTCTGCAGGCCCAAGACAATCTAATACGAATATTTTTTAACATGTAAAAATATTACAAAAGAAACAATGTCAGTATTTACATGTGATCTGACCATCTACTTAGAAAATTTGAAGAATTTTCTTCTAATGATTCCTTGTCATATGATATAATTCATACGGTGTTTAAAACAGTGCCTAGCACTTAATAAGTTTTCAATAAATATTAGTGACTACATTAAGTTTCAAGACTATTAACACATCCTGATTGATTGTACCTTTAATAGGAAATATTTTTCTGGATCTTATTAACTCAGTTATTTTCTCCTACATTATTTGGGAACTTTGTTATCTTTTTTCAGCTTACTGAGGTAGACACTTATTTTATTTATTTTTATTCTTTATATTTCTCTAATTAAGTCACACTCTGAGATATACTGTAGCTCTCACTATGGTCAGGCCCCCAAATTTTAACATGAAACATTTTCACTGACTGTAATTTTCAAGTAGTTTATAATCTCAAATAGAAATTTTTAACCCAAGAGTTACTTCGATTAGTATCTAAGATAACATATTCTCCTAATTGTTCTACCTCACTGGCCATTCCTTCTCTCACCCCATTATTGATTCCTTCTAATCGCCAAGACCTATAACCATCTATTTTCTACCTACACTTCTATTCAGTCCATAGCTTAAAATGCCATCTATTCATTGACTGACCTCAAAATATATACTGCTAGCTTGTTTCTTACTCTTGAACTCAAGGTTTGTATGTTCAACTATACAATTATTTTCTTGACATTTCTACTTGGATGTTACTGGACATATCAAACCTAACACAACCTAAAATAACTTCTGATATTTTCACCAGATTACACTTGTCCCCAAATCATCCTTACCTGAGTAAATTACAAATTCATCCCTGTAAGTTGCTCATGTTTATAATCATTTTTATTCCTCTGTCTTTCCTCATACTGCTCATCCTATCAATCAACAAATCATACTGGTTCAACCTTAAAAATAAATCTACAATCTTATCGCTTGCATTGTACACCCTGTTCTATGTCAACATCACCTCTTGCCTGGATCATCATAATAGCCTGTAACAACTTTCTTTACTTCCCACTTGTAGAGTAGAGTGATCTCAAAACAGCTGTGGAAAGAATTTTTCAGAAATGTAAATCAGATCATGTTACTCCTCTATTCAAACCCTTCCAATGACTTCCCATCGGGTGCAGAATAAAATGCAAAATCCTTACAATCTGAAAGTTTCTGCCCTTCATGATTACTGCCTTCTCCTACCTTTCTGACTTCATCCATTACTCTCTATCAGAATCAATCTGCTCCAACTCCTCTGGCCTTCTCAATTTTCCTTGACTGCAATAAGCACACTCACTCGCATTTGCAGGCATTTACTCTAGCTTTTCCTTCTTCCAAGAGTGCTCTTTTACCCAGATAGTTACATTACCTGCTCTCTCATTTTCCTGTCATCTTTTTGGGGAGGTCTTCTCCCACCTAATTTAAAATCATATACTTGGCCGGGTGCGGTGGCTCATGCCTGTAACCCCAGCACTTTGGGAGGCCCAGGCGGGTGGATCATGTAAGGTCAGGAGTTCAAGACCAGCCTGGCCAACATGGCAAAACCTCGTCTCTACTAAAAATAGAAAAATTACCCGGGCGTGGTGGTGGGCACCTGTAATCCCAGCTACTTGGGAGGCTGAGGCAGAGAGAATTGCTTAAAATTCAGGAGGCGGAGGTTGCAGTGAGCTGAGATAGTGCCAGTGCACTCCAGCCTGGGTGATACAGCGAGACTCCGTCTCAAAAAAAAAAAAATCATCTACTCACCTCCTCTCACACACACACTCTGCTGAAACTCCCTATCCTTCTCAGCTTTGCCCTTCTCCATAACATTTAATCATTATTTTACACACAATATATTTTACTTGTTGACACTTGTATTGCCTCTCTCCTTTCAATAGAATAGAAACTCAATAAAGGCTTATCTTTTTAGGTTTTTTGTTTACTGCTACTTTCTTAATATCTAGAAGACTTCATGTTGTGTTAATGCTCATAAATATTCGTGCAATGAAGGAAAGAGTATTATTTTTAAAATTTCCAAATAGATAATTGGGAACGGGAGCTATTTCACTGCTGTTGATTTTTACTTTTATTTTATTGTACTATTGCAGAATTTATTCCATTTCGTTACAACCCTTTGCATGTAAAGTTTTTTTGTGACCTTTTACATTTAAAAAATCCTATGTTTAAATAATTTCATGCAAACATGTCCTACTGTTATGTTCTTTTTATTAGTGTTTCCTGGTACATAATACATATATAATGATCATTTTTATCTGAACAATAAGACGGTTATTAACATCAATATCACACTTTGCTTTTGAAACCTTTTCCCTGTCATCCTATTCTCTCACACACAACCACCCCAATCAACCTTATGTTAAAACAGCCTTTTCTGTCTTTCATGTCTGTTCATCTTTCTTTTAATCACCTTTGTGTTTCTTTTCCTCCGAATCCTAGGAATCTTAATGTTATGGATTCCATTTTATACAGTTTTGTTTCTGTGCCCTGATTCTTCAAAATATGTTCAAATTTTATTATGGGATAATTTTTCTCTTTTTTGTCTCCTAGCTATGACTACTCCCTTTGTATCTTAATCTATTTTTAATTTTTCATCTCATTTTTATGTATTTGAAATTTCTGTTCCTTGCCTCAAAAGTTTAAAGTGACCTTGGTCTAAATTTGATTCTGTTTTCTCATACAAATCTTCCAGAATATGTTCTTAGTTCAATTTCTCCTGCAATACTTTTCCTTCCAAAAAGTTGCAGAAGGTTTTATTTGTCCTATTTTGTTTTCACTTGTGTTTGAATGGAAGAGTTCTATCCATCTTTGCTTCCCTAAGAATTTTGATGATTTCTAGTTGATCTCCTTCCTGTTTATCTGGAGACCATCAAATACTTAGGCTGGAGGGCAGAGATGATGACTTCTATTATCTGTTTAGTCAGTCAGTTTTCTGGAGTAGAGGAAGGTAGCTGGCAAGATCTGAATCTTTTAGTTATCTGAAATCAGAACATTATCTTGTGCATTCTCTCTAAACTTACGAAAATTTTCGCATTTAGAACCAGTTTCATTTTTTTAAGTACATATCTTCCCACTGGAATAATTCTTGGCTTTAATTTTTAATCTTCCCTTTTAAGTGAGCTGCCTAAGTTGTTACAAAGTTGGGTTGGATATAGTTACATTAATTTGTAAACACTTTGTTTTCTTTGGCTAGGTGTACTTTCCTCATAAACTTGCCTTTCTTTCACTGACATTTATCTTCACCATGAAAATGTCTCTGATGAAACTCTATTGTTTCTCTCATACCTTTTTTTCCCAGTCTATTATTTTACTTTAGTGATTGTCACCTCATTTTAGAACAAGTCTATAATCCTTTTACATGCATGTCATAAAACACGAAAAAAGGCAATACATAGTTTTACTTTCTTTGGTAGCACTACTTCTGTAGCATTGGACTGCTATTGCTTTGTTTTTTCAGGAAGGAATTTGTGGGAAGAATCTGTACTTCCAACTCTTTCCTCTATAATAGAACAATATTAATGTGTCTGTGTTATTTCCCCAAGAATTTCTTCCACTTACTTTCCACAAAATGTTCCCACTATTTTGAAAATAAGAGCTGTTTTTAAGTTCCCAGGAGCTCATTGCAACTTGATATAAACTATATTACGTTTGGCAAGTATTGCTTCCAGCTTGTTATTGAGTTCGGAATGATCCTTAGTCTCACTGCTGACAACATTTCTTATATTTATAACCTATGTAGTTGGTGTGGTGGTTTAAAATAGATGTTTACACATTTTTTGATATAATTTCCTTCGAAAAGTAATTTCCCTTTCCTTGATTGTGGGCTGCATTTAGTGACCCACTTCCAACAAATAGAATTAAGTAGAAGTGAAAATGTATAACTTCTGAGACTAGGTCATAAAAGGTACTGTGGCCTCCTTTCCATCTCTTGAATTACTCACTTTGGGAGAAAATAGCTGACATGTGAGAACACTCAAGCAACTTCATGGAGAGGCAAGAACTGAAGCCTTATTCCAATGACCAGCACTAACTTGACAAGGTATGAATAAATCACCTTGGAAAGTATAATCTCTAGCTTTCATCAGCCTTTAGATGAAAACAACCTGGTCAGTATCTTGACTGCAACTTCTGGGGAGACATTGAGCCATCACCACTCAGCTAAGCTGTTCCAAACTTCCTTAACCACAGAAACTGTGAGATAATCAATATCTGTTGTTTTAAATAACTAATTTGTAAGGTCATTTGTTATATAACAAAAAATAATTAATGGAGTCAATGTCTGGATGGATGATTGGTGACCTGCATAAAGCCCCTATTTTATTGAAAGTCATGATAAATATTTTAAGTGAGAAAACGTGGTTAACAAATGATATAATATGTTATGATAACACTGCCAACAAATATTAACACTACTATTACTCTTATCATTAAATTTATTGCCACCACCACCTCTACTACTATAGGCATAGGTATATTTGTTTGTGTGTATTTATATGTTTATAAGAATGCACCAAAATGATAACAATGAGTATTTCCAGGTTGTGGGATAATGATTGTCTTCTTTTTTCCTCTTTGCTCTTCTGCATGTCCTCTATATTTTCTGTAATCATGTATTTATTCAACTAATATATTTTGAGCAACTATTATGTTTTAGACACTGGAAATATGTTTTTCTAGAACATAGAAAAACATTTTCTAGATGTTCGAAATACAGCTGTGACAGAAATAGATAATTTCAAGCCCACATTTACTTAGACATATGAATACTATATATATTATTTCATATGATAATAAGTGCTAAGGGAAAAAAATAAATGTGGGAAGGAGAATGGAGAGTGGCGTTGCTATTTTTTAAATGTTGGACAGAAAAGACTTACTTGGGAAGGCAGTAATTCAAAAATACATGAGAAAATGTGTGGAAAAGCCATGAAGATTTCTTGAGCAACAGCATTCCAGCAAGGCAATTAAAAGATGTTTGAGTTGGATGTGTACCTAACATGGTCAATGGATAGTTGGAAGGCCTATGTGGCTGTAACAAATTGAGTGAGGATTAGAGTAGTAGAGGATGAGGTCAGAGATGTTAATGTGTGCCAAATCACACCGTACAATCTGGGTCAGTAAATATTTATTAGTTTTACTATTAAAAAGAGACACTATGAATAATTAAAAAGAAATGATTAAAACAAAAATCCTTAAACTCTTGAAAAAAATATTGTACAAGAATATAAATATTTTCATCCAGTGAAGTGATATCACCAAAATTATTACAAAAGACTTTTGTCAAGTGCAATATCCCAAAGTTGAGGAAATGTACGAAACATTATCAAATTATATTGGATCAAATTAATTCATTATATTAATATGGTTTTCTCATCTATTGGCTATTTTAATACAAATAAAATCTAAATTAAAAGCTAAGATTAGGCTCCAGCACTCAGACTGGATTTTTCAATACATTAATAATAAACAATGTCTCCATCTATAAAATTCTTATCTCTAAACCCTTCATTAAAAAAATTCAATTTTCAAAATAAAAGCGATTGTTTCTAGTTTTAAAAAATCTTGCTGATCCAACAGAATATTCCAAATTTTAGCTTGAATTAATTTTACCAACAGAGATAGTAAAGACTGAGAGCTAGAAATTAAAACAAACATTTCTACTTGGAAAAACCACTAATAAATTTTAAATTGTGAGGATAACTCAGAACATTATCTTGAAAAAGTGCAAAAGTTTATCAGTCGCCTAAATGAAATGACCATCATTCAGTAAGGGTTACAATATGTCCTAGATTAGTGAATCAATATAGTAACTTTTCTCTCTTTCGTTTAACTTTCTTTACATTTGTTTATAGGGAAAAAGGAGAGAGATGGGGCAATGGCAAGAGGCATTTGGGGAATTCTCATAAAAAATACACACTTTACTTCATAAAACTATAAACAGAACTACTATATGATCAAACAATTCTGCTACTGAGTATGTATCTTAGAGAAAGAAAATCAGTGTATTAAAAATATATTTGCACTCCCATTTTTATTGCAGCATTATTTATAATCACCAAAACATGGAATCAACCTGTTTCCATAAATGGATGAATAGATTAACAAATTGTGTTATATACACAATGAAATATTATTCAGCCTTTAGAAAGAAGGAAATCCTGTCATCAGCAACAACATGGACGGAACTGGAGGTCATTAAGGTCAGTAAAATAAGTCAGGCCTAGAAAGGCAAATATTGCACGCTCTCACTCTTAAGAACTCTAAAAGGGGACCTCATGGAGATGGAGAGTAGAATGATGATTACCAGAAGCTGGAAAGAGAAAGGGGGAGGAGGAAACGAAGAGAAGTTGGTTAATGGGTACAAAAATATAGTTAGACAGAAGGAATAAGTTCTGATACTCAAAAGTACAATCGGAAACTTATAGTTAACAATAATGTATTGTATATTTCAAAATAGCTGGAAGACAAGAATCGTAATGGTTCCAACACAAAGAAAAGATAAATGTTTGAGGTGATGGACATCCCAATTACCCTGAGTGATCATTACACATTTATACAGGTACCAAATATCACAAACTCCAAGAATATATATACCTTTGATATATCAATATAAAAATATGAAAAAATACACACTGACTTCAGAAATAAACATTGAATAAAGGGCACACTCTAGGCAAGAATTATGTATATTTAGATAATATGTGTATTTACTCCCTGCTCTGTTCTAAGCCTATGAAAAAAAGTAGGTTAATAAGAAAACATAACCTTTGACTTTTTCTTTGTGACATCCCTTATTCCTACATGTACACAGCTTATTACTGTTGAATAAAATCTCACAATCCTGAAGACTGGTACATCTATAAATTCATGGTCTTCAACTTCATCAGGGTCTTCAAAGTCTGTTGACAGTCCTTTTCCTCACCCTTGATCAGCTCCCATTCACATTCTTCTCATCAAATACATATCTTCAGAACTCAATGCAAGCTCTCTATCCCTTACTCATGGTATTTAAGTTCTGTTCAATTCAATGTGTGCTTAGCACTTACTATGTCAGTCAATGTGTTAGGCCCTGAAGATACAAAGACAAATGTGATGGCCCAACCCTAAGCAATCCTATGATTAGTGGTGATCAAACTTTTCTGTCTTAAGAGTCCTTTACACTCTTAAAAATTATTGAGAATCCCAAAATTATTTTTGTTTATCTTCATTGTATCTATTGAAATTTGCCACATTCAAAGTTAAAACTGAGAAACTTTGGCCGGGTGCGGTGGCTCAAGCCTGTAATCCCAGCACTTTGGGAGGCCGAGACGGGCGAATCACGAGGTGAGGAGATCGAGACCATCCTGGCTAACACGGTAAAACCCCGTCTCTACTAAAAAAATACAAAAAACTAGCCGGGCGAGGTGGCAGGCGCCTGTAGTCCCAGCTACTCGGGTGGCTGAGGCAGGAGGATGGCGTAAACCCGGGAGGTGGAGCTTGCAGTGAGCTGAGATCTGGCCACTACACTCCAGCCTGGACGACAGAGCCAGACTCCGTCTCAAAAAAAAAAAAAAATGAGAAACTTTTACAATACTAATTTGTTGATTTATTTTAAATGCCAATAATAAGCCCACTATATATTGACATTATTAACATATATTTTCTTAAAAATTGTGATATTTTTATAAAAAAGATAACGAGAAGAGTAGAATTATTTTACATTTTTGAAAATTTATTTAATATCTATCTTAATAAATAGAAGAAGTGGATTGTCATAACTACTTCATTCAATCTGTTGTGATATGTTATTTGATTGACATATACGAAAACATTTCAGCCTCACACAGGTACATTGTTGAAAAGGGAGGATCTTGTAAACCTTCTAAAATTGTTTTAGGGACTCCGAGGGTCTTTGAATCACACTTCAAAAACCTCTGGTTTAGGGAGTGAGATATTTACATAGATTATTTCAGTGTGCTGTGCCCAGTGCAATTATAGGTATATACACAGATTGCTGTTGGAGCACTTCTGTTCTTACCTCATCAATAAAATCTAGGCAACCAAATGTGAACCATTACACCACCACCGGGGCTGTGCTCTCTGGCTGCCACCACCACCCCTCCCTCACCTTCACCTCTGCCTCCAGTGCACATTAAAGATCCAAAGTCATGACTGACTCCAAGTATTTCACAACCAATAAAAAAGGAGAAATATTTGAACTAAAAGCTGAACTCAACAATGAAAAGAAAGAAAAGAGAAAGGAGGCTGCGAAGAAAGTGATTGCTGTTGCGACTGTGGGGAAGGATGCTAGTTCTGTCTTTCCAGACATAATGAACTGTATGCAGACTGGCAATCTGGAACTAAAGAAGCTTGTGTATCTCTATTTGATGAACTATGCCAAGAGTCAGCCAGGCATGGCCATCATGGCTGTAAACAGTTTCATAAAGGACTGTGAAGATCCTAATCCTTTGATTAGAGCCTTGGCAGTCAAAACCATGGGGTGCATCCGGGTAGACAAAATTACAGAATGTCTCTGTGAGCCCCCCCTCAAGTGGTTGGAGGATGAGGATTCCTATGTTCGGAAAACAGCAGCAGTATGCGTGGCAAAGCTCCATGATATCAACGCCCAAATGGTGGAAGATCAGGGGTTTTTGGATTCTCTATGAGGTCTTATAGCAGATTCAAATCTAATGGTGGTGGCTAATGCTGTAGCAGCATTATCTGAAATCAGTGAGTCTCAACCAAACAGCAACTTACTCAGTCTGAACACACAGAACATTAATAAGCTGCTGAAAGCCCTGAATGAGTGCACTGAAGGGGCCAGATTTCATCCTGGACTGCTTGTCTAATTACAACCCTAAAGATGATCGGGAGGCTCAGAGCATCTGTGAGCGGGTAACTCCCCAGCTATCCCATGCCAACTCAGCAGTGGTGCTTTCAGCAGTAAAAGTCCTAATGAAGTTTCTAGAATTGTTACCTAAGGATTCTGACTACTACAATATGCTGCTGAAGAAATTAGCCCCTCCACTTGTCATTTTGCTGTCCGGGGAGTCAGAAGTGCAGTATGTCTCCCTGAGGAACATCAACTTAATTGTCCAGAAAAGGCCTGAAATCTTGAAGCAGGAAATCAAAGTCTTCTTTGTGAAGTACAATGATCCCATCTATGTTAAACTAGAGAAGCTGGACATCAGGATTCATTTGGCATCACAAGCCAACATCACCCAAATTCTGGCAGAACTGAAGGAACATGCCACAGTGGTGAATGTTGACTTTGTTCAAAAAGCTGTGCAGGCCATTGGACGGTGTGCCATCAAGATGGAGCAATCTGCAGCGTGCTGTGTAAGCACATTGCTTGATCTAATCCAGACCAAAGTGAATTATGTGGTCCAAGAAATGATTGTTGTCATCAGGGACATCTTCCGCAAATACTCTAACAAGTGTGAAAGTATCATTGCCACTCTATGTGAGAACTTAGACTCACTGGATGAGCCAGATGCTCGAGAGGCTATGATTTGGATTGTGGGAGAATATGCTGAAAGAATTAACAATGCAGATGAGTTACTAGAAAGCTTCCTGGAGGGTTTTCATGATGAAAGCACCCAGGTGCAGCTCACTCTGCTTACTGCCATAGTGAAGCTGTTTCTCAAGAAACCACCAGAAACACAGGAGCTAGTCCAGCAGGTGTTGACTTTGGCAACACAGGATTCTGATAATCCTGACCTTCAAGACCAGGGCTATATTTATTGGGATCTTCTCTCAACTGACCCTGTCACAGCTAAATAAGTAGTCTTGTCTGAGAAGCCACGGATCTCTGAAGACGGAATTTATTGAGCCAACTGTGTTGGATGAACTAATCTGCCACATTGGTTCTTTGGCCTCTGTGTATCACAAGCCTTCCAATGCTTTTGTGGAAGGAAGTCATGGAATCCATCGTAAACACTTGCCAATTCATCATGGGAGCACTGATGCAGGGGACAGCCTTGTTGGCACCACTACTGCAACGAACCTGGAACAGCCTATGGTTATCCCCTCTCAAGGTGATCTTCTGGGGAGTCTTTTAAACAGGTGGCTATGAAAAACAATATCGATGTATTCTACTTCAGCTGCCTCAGCCCACTCAATGTGCTTTTTGTAGAAGATGGCAAAATGGAGCACCAAGTCTTCCTTGCAACATGGAAGAATATTCGCAATGAAAATGAACTTCAATTTCAGATTAAGGAATGACATTTAAATGCTGACACTTTCCAGCAAGTTGCAAAACAATCATGTTTAGACTATTGCCAAGAGGAATATGGAAGGTCAGGACATTGTGTACCAATCCCTGAAGTTCACTAATGGCATTTGGATTTTGGCCAAGCTACATATCCAGCCAGGAAACCCCAGTTATACGCTGTCACTGAAGTGTAGAGCTCCTGAAGTTTCTCAATACATCTATCAGGTCTACGACAGCATTTTGAAAAACTAACAAGACTGGTCCAGTAACCTCCAATCATGCTGTGATCAGTGCAAGGCAAGAACTCTTAACTGGAAGAAACTGTATTGCTGTGTAGAATCTGAACCCAAACATGCTGAGGGCACCCTGCAAGGTAGTAACTAGTCTAACCTGTACTAACATTAAGGCACAACCTGTTGGATAGTTTTAGCTTCCTGTGAACATTTGTAACCACTGCTTCCGTCACCTCCCACCTCTTGCCACCTGCTGCTGCTATCTGTCCTTATTTATGGGCTTCTCCATACTGTGCCAACGGCTGGCTTTTTCTACACCCTTTTTTGAGTATAGTTTGGTATTTTGTAATTGAGAGCTGATTTCAAAAGCAGAAAAAGACAACAAATATTAAAGCAAGGAAAAGTGTCATTAAAAAAAAAACCAAAAAACTTTCTCATCTTCCAAAGCAAAACACCTACAAAGGTGTCCCTACTCACACCCCCAAAACATCTTATTTCTCCAATCTCAGAAGATGAGGTGGATTGGCTGCTTTTTATTTATTTCTATTTAGTTTTAGTTGACAAATAACATCTGTATTTAAATTTATGTGATATAATGTAATCTTTTGTTGTATGTATACATTGCGGAATTACTAGATCAAACTAATTAACATATCCATCACCTCAAATACTTACTTTTTTTTTTTTTTTTTCTGAGACAGAGTCTCGCTCTATTTCCTAAGTCAGAGTGCAGGCGTGGGATCATAGCTCACTACAACCTCAAACTCCTGGGCTAAAGCAATCCTCCTGCTTTAGCCTCCAGAGTAACTAAGACTACAGGTGTATGCCACCATGCCTGGCTTATTTTGAATGTTTTTGTATAAAATGGGTGTAGCTATGCTGACCAAATGGATCTCAAATTCCTAACCTCAAACAATTGAATAATCCTCAATTGATTGCTCGTCATCCCAAAGCATTAGGACTAAAGGCATGAGTCACTGTAACTGACCCAAATACTTCTAATTTTCTGTGATGATGACAAAAAACCTACTCTGTCAGCAATTTTGAAATATACAATAAACTATTACATATAGTCACCATTCTGTACAATCGAGTTCTAAAACTTAATCTTCCTCACTAACTGAAACTTTGTACCCTTTGACCAACATCTTGCCATTTTTCACGCTGCAGGCCCAGCCTCTGGTAACCACCATTCTACTCTCTGCTTATATGAGTTCAATTCTTTTAGCTTCTCCATATGAATAGGATTATGTGCAATTTGTCTTTGTGTGTCTGGCTTATTTCCCTTAGCATAATATCCCCCAGGTGCATCCTTGTTGTGGTAAATGCCAGAATCTCCTTCTTTTTTAAAGACTGATTAGTATTCTATTGTGTGTATATATTACATTTTAAAACTCCATTTGTTTATTGATGGGCACCTATGCAGTTTCCCTATCTTACCTCTTTGACACAATTTCAGTTCCCCTGGATATATATACAGTAGAGGGATTGCTGGATCACATGGTAATTCTACTTTTAGTATTTTGAGAAACCTCCATACTGTTTTTCATAGAAGATTAACTAACTTACATTCCCATCAACAGTGTATAAGCATCCCCTTTTCTCCGCATCCTTGCCAACACCATTATGTTTTGACTCTTTAGTAACAGCCATTCTAATAGGTTTAAAATGATATCTCGCTATGGTTCTAATTTACATTTGCCTGATAATTAGTGATATTGAGCATTTTTTCATATATCCGTTGGCCATTTGTATGTCTTCTTTTGAGAAGTGTCTTTTCAGTTTCTTTGCCCATTTTAGAATCAGTTTATTTGTTCTCTTGCTATTGAGTTGTTTGAATTCCTTATATATTTTGGATATCAATCACTTATCAGATGTATGGTTTGCAAACATCTTCTCCCAATCCATGGACTGTCTCTTCACTCTGTTTCCTTTGCTGTGCAGAGACATTTTACTTTGATGGAATCCCATTTTTCTATTTTTGCTTTTGTTGTCTATACTTTCATGGTCAAATTTTAAAAAAAATCGCCCACACCAGTGTTGTGGTGCTTTTTCCTTGTATTTTTTTCCTAGTCCTTTTACAGTTTCAGGTTCTGTGTTTAAGTTTTTAATTCACTTTGAGTTTATTTTGTATGTGGTTGTATAGTCTTTTCTCCTCTTTAAAACTAACCTTTTAGGCAGGGCGCGGTGGCTCACGCCTGTAATCCGAGCACTTCGGGAGGCCGAGGCAGGTGGATCACTTGAGGTTGGAGTTCGAGACCAACCTGGCTAACATGGTGAAACCCCATTTCTACTAAAAAATACAAAAATTAGCTAAGCGTGATGATGCACGCCTGTAGTCCCAGCTACTCGGGAGGCTGAGACACAAGAACCGCTTGAACCAAGGAGGCAGGGTTTGCAGTGAACTGAGATCAAACCACCGCACTCCAGCCAAGGCAACCAAGCAGGACTCTGTCTCAAAAATAAATAAATAAATGAAATGACCTTTCAATCTGTATTTTCCTTCTTACTTTACATGTATTTCTTAAATAATCTTATTCCCCTACAAGATTATTTATTTTTTAGTAATAATAAATATTTTTTATTATTTAAAAATATTTTTATTTTATGCACGTGAGTTTAGAGTTGACTAATCATCACTACAATTCATTTTTAAAACATTTCCATCACCCACAAGGAGATTAGCTCCTTCTGGCTTTTCACTCACACATATATCTAATGATTCTTGCAAGCTATGTCTCTGTACTTGAAGTGCTAGACATGGTCTGTTTGCTCCTTCCTCTAGATTCTCCATCTTTTCCTCTTTATTCTCTGCTCCCGGAGTGTAATACATGTGGCTTATACCATCAAATACGCACACATGCCTTCTGACTTTTAGTCGGGCTCAACCAATGAGGGATCCCATTAAGAGACTGGATGAAGGAATGAATGTAAGTCAGTGTTCCTCCTTCTCTGGGAAATCACGTCTTGCCTGTGTTCCTCCACATAAGATGACGGGTACTCACAAAGTGTGTTGCTTTAGCAGTTTCCAGCAGGGATTTTCTGCCTTTGTCCCTTCAGACCAAGGGCTGGTGATAAAGCAGTTGCTGCTACCCTTGGTTCCAGCATAATTCCTAGTAATGCTCATATGTTCCATCCATACCTTTGTAATTAGTCCCTTTGTAAATAATCCCTTCCTGAACTATCCTAATTTTAAAGTGGCATCTGTTTCCGGTTGGAAGCCCAGTGGATATGCTTTACTCTCCCTACCACACCAACACAAACACAGGACCAATATTTTAACTTATTACTGGAAATCTCAATTTCAGCAGGGGAATGTGGTGTTCTCAGGCTCTCGCTGAGGTTCTTCCTATGCTTTAAGTTATTTTCTATTGATAGAATCAGTACTACTCACTTTCCTTTCTGACTGGTCTTTGGTATTGATTTGTGAAACTTAAGGTGATTTTATTTTCTCACTTATTTTATTCAATGTTGGGGCTTCGTTTGTAGTTTTATGTGTAAACTGGATTTTTCCTTTGAGCATTTTATTTCTGAATTTTTCAGAAGTAAATCTCTCTTAGTCAAACATACAAAATACAAACATAGAAATGTTCATCTTTGTTTTAGTTAGGGTGGACGCTTCTCTCAGTTGGATACTCTCAGTTGACTTTCTGCTCCCTAAACTGTTAAGATGTTTGACAATTGCTTTGGTTTCGATTTGTTGATATGAAACAGCATTTTTCATCTGACTGACATCACAAAATTGTGCATTTCATTTTCAAGTATAAACTCATCTTTACTGTATGCTTCACTTACATTTTTAAAAAATCAGAATAAAATAGTCTCTGCTAACCAGAGAAGTTGGTGTGCAGAACGTGCTTTATTTTCAAGTTGACTGTTTAGAGTGGAGAAGATATGTAGGAGGGGGTTGGTGGAACTGTCACTATTAGAACTATTACCAGTCACTGCTCTGACTGAAGCAGGAGGGTATTTGATTAACTGACTACAAGAGAGAGTTCAATGATTCATGAGGCATCAGAAAGAGCTATTTTTAAAAGTAATTTTTCGAATAGTGCTTAATGAGGGACATAACTGGAAATTGGGAAATCTTAAGTGTATTTAAGAGTCTTGATCATATATTAGGTTGTGGTGTTCAAACAAGTTATAACATGCTAAAAATAAGTGACTTTTAAATTCATATTTGAATGGAACTAATATAACAATTAGCTCTGTAGTTTAAATAATGCCATATGAGCTACTTTGTTTAACGTCAGTAGGAAAATAGTTTCCATTGAAACCTTTCACGTTATGGCTACTATACTCAATTTTTAAAAATCAACGAATATTTTTGAGTCCCTGACTTTGAGGCCTATAAAATATCATGGAAATATCTATTGCATGCCAATTAGGTGGATGGCAAGAGGAACATTTAGTATAGTCATTAGGAGGCAATGGGACTTGTTTTACATTATGACAGTGACACTTTTCTCTCTTGGCTGAAATCCCTATTCAGAAAGCTGGGGAAATCACTCCAGATGTGTCTGTCATTCTAAATTCTAGCTTGCAGGCACTCTAGCTATTTTAAATGAAAATGATTTCTCATTAGAACAGAAGAAAAATCAACAAAAATCTCTTTCTTTGTGCCCTAAACACACTACCCCAAAATTCTGGCCAGTAATTGTAGCTCTTCTAGAGTCTGTTGTTCTAGAAATAAAATATTAAAGATTAACTTTATCAATTTACCCTTCAGTAGCTTCTACATGCACAGAGCTTTATCCTAAATCTGAATTTTGTTCTTATAGAATAATAACCTATGTGTGACAGAGAAACTGTTATGTGCTCAACAAATCTATGTTCTTTTCCTTTTGGATTAACAGCTGAGCCACATTTCCTGAGCACTCCTGCAATTAGATGAAGGCGTGTGGTTAGTCTTAGTCAGCAGAATATAGGCAGAAGAAATATTTGCAGGCCTAACCTCTAAAACCTCTTTTTCAGTCCTTTAAGTGGGTTCTGATTCTTTCTTCCCTGTGGAAAAGAAAAGCAGATGATTCACTGGAAGGCTTGTGTGCCCTAGGGGATGGTGAACACACTATTTGGAAGAAACTTGGGCTCCTAATTAAAAGCATAGAAGATAATTGGACTTGGATGAGTCATGAAACTTTATTGCACTCGATTACTATGTTGTTAGGAATTTTTTTACTGCTTTTTGTCTACTCTTTGGAACTCAACATCTATCCATAGAATAAAGGAGACAATAGTACTGACAATGTGGATTTAGTGACTGGAAAGTCATCTCAACCTGGTGCCTTACTTACTGTTTGGGAGAACTTCTTGTAAGAGATTACCTTTTATTTGTCCAGGTCTAGTGAAGCCTTTTATTACCCTACCGCTAGTGCTCTTCAACAAGATACCTAAATCACCCTCAGCTTTCAATGACAATTAAAATTTACCAGCTCCTATTCTCTCCATTCTGGTTAAAGCTATGCTTGCAGTACGTATACCTGTTTATAGAATGTATGTCTTACCTCTCATACCCTCATCCTGCCTATATAGGGTGCATTTATTTTATTTATTTATTTGTTTATTTATTTATTTTGAGACTTAGTTTCACTCTTGTCCCCGAGACTGGAGTACAATGGCACGATCTTGGCTCACTGCAACCTCCGCCTCTTGGGTTCAAGCGATTCTCCTCCCTCAGCCTCCCAAGTAGCTGGGATTACAGGTGCTTGCCATCACACCCAGCTGATGTTTGTGTTTTTAGTAGAGACTGGATTTCACCATTTTGGACAGGCTGGTCTCGAATTCCTGACCTTACGTGACCCACCCACCTAGGCCTCCCAAAGTGCTGGGAGCACAGGCGTGAGCCACCGCACCAAGCCTATGGGGTGCATTTGTACTCAGCTCACTGGTCAAACCTTGCAAATAAGTCTTCTCTTTTCCCTTCTTTATTAGTTTTGTCTGGCTGCTCCTCTTCTGTACTGACAAGACATACTCCGTACTCACAAGACATGTCACAAAATCTACATATTTGTATCAGAACATCCTCAAAGAGTTCCTTCTAGGGTATGACCTTTTTGCAGCAGACATTATAATACCAGATCTTAGTACAGTATGTGTACTGAGTAAACATGGCATTCATTTTTTCAATTTTCCCTGGTAACGTTGGTAAAAGTTTCGGCATCTTTACTATAAAGTCAGTATAGATGAGTACTTTGTTTACATGCCAACCAACTTCAGGACTTTCAAAGTTTTATATAATTAAATTGTAATATACCTTTTAATTTTGGAACGATACAGACTCCAACTGGTATATCACTCGGAGTTCTTTTATTTGGCACTATCTGCTAAAGAGGCCACTCTCACTGCTGCAGGATGGCACTAATGTTGGAAATCTCTTTGTCTTAGCTCTACAGAGAAAAAGACCCTGGCCAAGTTTCCTGTCTCAGGTTTGCGGCCTTGCTACCTAATACAGTAGAGAGAAAGAAACTTGCCCACTTCCATTTCTGTTTGCAGTGAGAAATAAAGCACTCTGACCTACCATTACTGTGTATAATGCGGGATTCATCCTATGTAAAAACGAACATTCTGATACTGGGCAGTGTCCCTCCACCTCCATGGTAATTTAAAAAAAAAAAAATGTCATTTATGCCTGTTTTGATCACCACAGTGCGTCTGTGTCTTCACTGGGCCTCAATCTTTTGGAGTCTGAATTATTCTGACAGTTGTTGAGGATGATATCTTGACAGAAAAGACTTTACAAATTATTCCATAAAATTTTATAAGAAATGAGACCTATTGATGTGAATTTCAGTGCAAAAGAAGACTATTGAACTGTACTCTCTTGCAATACTTCAAAGGGAGAGATGTGCCTAATGTAAATAGACAATTATATAATTTGAAAAAACGTTTTAATTTTTTATGTATTTCTCTAATTTTAAATTGATTGTGTAAAACTTTATTGAATACTGTATCATTCCTATTCAGAGATTACATCATTTGGAGCAAAAATGTGACTAAATATAAGAATATGTATCAAAAGACTCTCAGCACTTTGGGAGGCTGAGACGGGGGGATCACGAGGTCAGGAGATCGAGACCATCCTGGCTAACACAGTGAAACCCCGTCTCTACTAAAAAATACAAAAAACTAGCAGGGCGAGGTGGCCGGCACCTGTAGTCCCAGCTACTCGGGAGGCTGAGGCTGGAGAATGGCGTAAACCTGGGAGGCGGAGCTTGCAATGAGCTGAGATCCGGCCACTGCACTCCAACCCGGGCGACAGAGCGAGACTCCGTCTCAAAAAAAATTAAAAAAAAAAAAAAAAAAAAAAAAAAAAGGAATATGTATCAAAAGACTCTCCATATGAATTGAGGTAAAACAGATTACATATAACTTTATCATACCTGGTTTATACTGTTTAACTTCATGATGTGTTTATATTGTCTTTCTCATTTTTAATAGGTAATATCATATCAAATCAATTAGAAAAAAATTGAAATTTTATGCAATGCAATTTTGTTCATTAATATTTAGGAATTGGGTTCTATATGCTAATGCAATATCATCATTATCATCCTCATACCACCTTACTTTTTTTTTTTTTTTTTGAGATGGAGTCTCACTCTGTCGCCAGGCTAGAGTGCAGTGGTGCAATCTCGGCTCAATGCAACCTCCACCTCCTGGGTTCAAGCAATTCTCCTGCCTCAGCCTCCCGAGTAGCTGGCACTACAGCCACGTGCCACCACATCCAGCTAATTTTTTGTATTTTTAGCAGAGATGGGGTTTTACCATGTTGGCCAGGATGGTCTCTATCTCTTGATCTTGTGATCCACCCACCTCTGCCTCCCAATGTGCTGGGATTACAGGTGTGAGCCACCGCGCCCAGTTTCCCACGTTACTTTTTAAAAGTGCATTACTCTTCAAATCACTTTCATGTTTAGTAACTCTCACGTTCCTCACAATTTCTCAGTAAAATCAATAGAGTAGGGTGATAATTTCCATTTGTCAGAAGAGGAAACTGAGACAAGCTTCGGTGACTTATCTATGATCACAAAGTTTTTAACAGAGCATATACTAAAACACCAGCCTTCTGACTTGAAACCAGTAAGCTATGCATTCCAAAACAAGGTATATCAAGTGTATATATTGTGAATAAGTAGATAAGGTAAAGCCAAACAATTACCTAAAAATGTAGGGTAACTAATATCATCTTGATGGTTTCAGTAGTAAAAAAGACAAAATGTCTTTGGACAGAAATTGTTATTTGACTTTTTGTGTGTGTTTTATATACTTGATTACTGAAACGTCAGCTAACACAAAAAGGTGTCAGTGACTGCAGCTATGTCATAGTTGCTCCAATCTTTCAAGTATTTTAGTAATAACATAGTATTAGCTAACAGAAATATAGAAGTAATTGCATGCTGGTCACTAATCTATGCACTCTAAATTGGCACATTTGATTTACATTACAATTCTATGAGGTAGATAGTATTTTTATTCCATTTAAAAATCAGGAAACTGAGGCTCAGGAAGTTAAAATAGTTTTCCCAGGGTCACAAAGAAGTTGCAGAACTGATATTCAAACCTGGGCAGCTTGACTGTAGTGTCTTCCCTCTTAAGCACTGTAATATACTATTATCCACATTTTATGTGTATAGAAAATGAAGTGCAGAGATTACCTTGCTCAAGGTCAGGAGTCAGTATGTAAACTCTGAATCTGGATCCAGAATACAGGATCTTAACAATTATGCTATACTGAAAAAATGACTGCTTAAAATTCTTAATTACACAGAGATTTCTTTATTCTATTTATTGACAACTATGAGTAATTTTGTGCCCTGGAGAGACATTTGACAAAGACTGAAGACATATTTGGTTGTGAAAATCTGAGAAGGTGTAGGCAGAAAGGAGGAAGTGAGGCTGACAACTAGTGGGTAGAAGCCAGAAATTCTGGTAAACATCCTATCATCTAAAGTGCAACTCCCTACAACAAAGAATTATCTAGTCTCAAATTTCAACAGTGCTGTGATTGAGAAACTTTGCTTTATTTTTACTGTTATTATCTTTATGTAGATATAAACAAGGTGAAGCATATTTCCGGGTATCCTTTAGTTTATAGGGGGATATGCTCATAATGTTAAATGAAACAGTAGCACAATTTAAAAGCCTAGAATAATGTATGTTTAAAAACTGTCTTTAAAATTTATATTTGACTTTTAAAATAAACTGGAAAAAAACATGCTCAAATCCTACCATACAGCCATCCTACAGGATGAAAACTGTTATTTTTGTAATTTTTTCTTTTCTAGTGAGCTTCCAGTCCCTCATATAATGCCGGTTTTGTTCTGCTCTATGAGAAGATTGGTGAAAAGGCAAGCCAGGTAAGCCACCAATTCCTTGAGAATCAATGAGAGGATTAAAGTGAGAATTCTCTTCCCTGCACAAATCCAGAGGGTAAATTACTACATGTTTCTGGGCTGAAAAAAGAAATTTTGAGTTGATTTGTTTTAGCATCACTTCTTTAAAAAAATACACTTTAATTATTAAGTTACTTTTATATTGGTCAATATTTCAGAATTAACAGTTTGCGTGGTACAAAGGCAAATACACATAGGAAATCAATAAACATGACAGGATGATGGTGATGATGATGATAATGATGTCAATGAATAAGCTTTGGAAATACATTTGTATATAACAATATTAGCTTAAATGTTTCTTGTATTTAAAGTCATGAAAAAATAATCCCACTTACAAAATACAGAAGCTAATAAACTATGGACATGGTAGTTAATTTATAACACACAACAAAATCTCACTAATTTACAACTATGAACATGCAAATGATGCATCAAAATGTTTTTCAGGGTATTTTAAACAAAGGATTTTCTTACTGCAGTACTTGCAAGTACTTTCTTATGGCAAGTACTTCAGTAAGAAAATGCTATATATAAAAATATATAGTCTTTGGTCAGCAAAGGCCTCAAGGAGCAAATCCATTGAATAATAATATACTTAGTACTTCTTAGTGATTATAAAACTACAAAATAATTGCAGATAAATAATTAAGGAACTGATAATGAAAATCAGAATAAATTACAAAGAATTATAGTTTAATAGGTACTGCCTTATAAGTTTGAGTATACTATGTCAAGAAAAAGAAAGAAAATTGTACTGAAATATTTGCTAATCATAATTTTATTTTTCATTGAGTGGAAAACATAGACTTAGCCCTAAATGCTGTCAAATTATTTTGTATTAGAGCTCTTTGTTACCTTGCAACTCTAACATAAAAGGTTACATTATTTTCCTGTCCGATTCATTGACAGTTAAGGTCATTTTATGATGCTCAATGATGCTATTCTAAGACAATTAAAGGGTGGAGAATAAATAAATCTTCCCTTCTTTTCTATTTCTTTCCATCTCCCAGTAACCAGCCTATTAACTTTTCTATACTAAATGATAAAAATACTTACAGCACATCAGCAAAAAGACCTTGGAAGAGGTCATAGCAAATAGCTACCACAGAGACTGAGAACGATGCATATCTCTCACTTATGTGTGTGGAGGGGGTCGGGGATGGCCGCGTCAGCGTGCTTTAAATGCATAATGGGAAGGAACTGCTCTCACTTAGATCATATTTAAGGAACAGGTACGTTATTAACTTTCTACTTGGAACAGGCACCTAGTCCTCTGCTTTGACATGAGCTCAGAAATAAGGCCCCTCACTGATCTCTGTTTATTTATCTTGCTTCCCTGGTTCTCCTTCACCTATGGCTACGAAAAAAGACTTTGAAGGGCAGAATGTGGATTGGTATCTCTGACAACACAGTTTGCTTGATCGCTCAAAATACTAAAACCCATTAATAAAAATGCAAGATGTGATTTTACAAAAAGAAGTGGAGAAGACACATGGAAGATGACAGTATGGCTGAAGCACAAAATGTAGGTCTAATGAAAAAAAGGAAGATGAGCTACTGTCTTTTAGGCAAGATTAAATTCTTTACCACTTACATGGTCTATGAGATTATCACTAATAGAGTAAAACATATGTCTTCTCTTCAATAATTTCCAATCTTCTGACTCTCATTCGCTGTTCATGGCACAAATGTGAAGACAAGGATAGGTCCAGCATACCACGGTATATTTTCATCCAATTTCCTCCTGTTAGATCAGATTATGTTTCATCCAAACCACTTCCCACTATTGATCTCATTAAAACATTTATCTGGAGACAGTAATACTCTCCACAATGTAGCAATAAAAAACACAAAATAAATTGGACAAGGGCAAGGGGAGAATTAAAATAATTGTTCAGTACTTATTTCAGTTTCTGGATCCAGAAGTTCTTTGTAATGCCAATAGAGTCATTCAGAAATTCTTCAAGTAAGGTTAAAATAATTTATGATCCTCCCTTCATTTAACAAACGTAGTACTCCCATGGACACGTCAGTACTTTAAACACATTTTAAGCTATTTACAAATCAGGGGGCAATTGTGATCCTTTGTTCTAGATTTTTCTTTCTCCCTTCTTGTTAAAAAATGTAAACTTCTTTCTTTTTAAGGCTAAGCTTTCTGCGTCTTCTAGAACTTCACCTCTTTAATGTATCTCCTTTTTCTACCATTAATCTGTTTATCTCTGTTAAATTCTTATTACTCCACACTGTGCCCAAGACTTCTCTTCCCTAACAAAGCAATACAAAATCTCTACCTGTAATCCAAACTCTCAATCTGATTTAGGGGTTATCTGCCTGCAAAGAACAGGAACCTGTTATAAAATGTTAAGGTATAAAGGAGACATTAAAAATGAGTTGTCTTAAAAAAAACAAAAGAGAGTGCCAAAAGGATTTTAGGTGAACTGGAGATCTGTAAGGCAGCTAGATTCTCCCATAAGTGTGTGCACACATGCATACATGCATATACACACACAGAAATGAGGTCATATATATGTATTTTTCAGTAACTTGATTATTGATTAAAAAAATTTTTTACAATAAACTGCATAATATTCCATGAATTAAATGTTCCATAATTTACTTAACAATTTCCCCGATTAGCAGTTATGTATCTTGTTTTTAACTGTTACCCCCCGCCCCGCCCCGAGAAGGAGTCTCGCTCTGTCGCCCAGACTGGAGTGCAGTGGTACGATCTTGACTCACTGCAAGCCTCTGCCTTCGAGGTTCAAGTGATTCTCCTGCCTCAGCCTCCCGAGTAGCTGGGATTACAGGCGCGCACCACCGAGCCCGGCTAATTTTGTATTTTTAGAAGAGACAGGGTTTCACCAGGTTAGCCCATGCTGGTCTCGGGCGCTCCCTGACCTCAGGTGATTCCGACTGCCTCAGCCTCCAAGCGTGCTGGGATTACAGGCATGAATACCGCACCCAAGCGTTTTTAGATTTTTAAATACATTTCAAATATTGCTGCAATAATTTGTACCACATCTTACTGTATGTGTGTATAAGTTTTCTGTCAAATACAATACCATAGAGTAAAATAGTTTGGTCTAAGGCATGCACAAAAGAGATTTAATAGATTTTTTTATTATACTTTCCGGTTCTGGGGCATGTGCATAACATGCAGGTTGTTATATAGGTATACATGTGCCATGTTGGTGTGCTGCACCCATTAACTCATCATTTACATTAGGTATATCTCTAATGCTATCCCTCCCGGCTCCACACCCTACAGCAGGCTCCGGTGTGTTTCCCTTCCCGAGTCCAAGTGATCTCTGACAATTACCTATGAGTGAGAACATCTCTTTGGTGTTTGGTTTTTCTGTTCTACGATGGTTTGCTGAAATGATGATTTTGCTTCATCATGTCCCTACAAGGACATGAACTCATCCTTTATAATGGCTGCATAGTATTCCATGGTATATATGTGCCACATTTTCTTAATCCAGTCTGTCACTTGTTGGTATTTAGGTTGGTTCAAGTCTTTACTATTATTGAATAGTGCAATAAACATACATGTGCATGTGTCTTTATAGCAACATGATTTATAATCCTTTGGGTATATATCCAGTAATGGGATGGCTGGGTCAAATGATATTTTTCAGTTCTAGATCAGCAGGAATAAGCCACACTGTCTTCCACAATGGTTGAACTAGTTTACATCCTACCAACAGTGTAAAAGCGTTCCTATTTCTCCACATCCTCTCTAGCACCTGTTGTTTCCTGACTTTTAATGAAATTAAGCCATTCTAACTTTGGGTGTGAGATGCTATCTCATTGTGGTTTGATTTGCATTTCTCTACGGTAACATTGATGATAGGCATTTTTCACATGTCTGTTGGCTGCATAAATGTCTTCTTTTGAAGTGTCAGTTCATATCTTTTGCCCACTTTTGATGGGTTGTTTGTTTTTTCTTGTAAAGTGGCAGGTTCTTTGTAGGTTCTGGATAGTAGCCCTTTGTCAGATGAGCAGATTGCAAACATTTTCTCTCCACATTCTGTAGAGTTGCTTGTTCACTTTGATGGTTGGATTTCTTTTGCTGTTTGACTCTTTAGTTTAATTAGATCCCATTTGTCAATTTTGGCCATTTACATCATTGCTTTGTGCTTTATTCATGAAGTCCTTGTCATCGTCTGTGTCCTGAATGGTATTACCTAGGTTTTCTTCTAGAGGTTTTATGGTTTTTAGGTCTAACATTTAAGTCTCTAATCCATCTTGGTGTTTGTGCAAGGTGTAAGGAAGGGATCAGTTTCAGCTTTCCACGCGCGGCTGCCAGTTTTCCCAGCACCATTTATTAAATAGGAATCCTTTTCCCATTTCTTGTTTTTGTCAAGTTTGTCAAAGAATCAGATGGTTGGCCAAATGTGTGGTTTTTTATTTCACAAGGGGCTCTGTTCTGTTCCATTGGTCTATATCTCTGTTTTTGGTACCAATTACCGGCACTGTTTTAGTTACTGTAGCCTTGTAGTATAGTTTGAAGTCAGATGGCGTGATGCCTCCAGCTTTGTTCTTTTGGCTTAGGATTGTCCAGCGTATGGGCTCTTTTGGTTCAGCAGACTTTAAAGTAGTTTTTTCCAATTATGTGAAGAAAGTCATTGGTAGCTTAATGGGGATGGTATTGAATCTATAAATTGCAGCAGGCAATATGGCCTTTTCACAATATTGATTCTTCCTATTCATAGTATGGAATGTTCTTCCATTTATTTGCATCCTCTTTTATTTCATTAAGCAGTGGTTTGTAGTTCTCCTTGAAGAGGTCCTTTACATCCCTTGTAAGTTGGATTCCTAGGTATTTTTTTCTATTTGAAGCAATTGTGAATGGGAGTTAACTCATGATTTGGCTCTCTGCTTGTCTGTTATTGGTGTATAAGAATTCTTGTGATTTTTGCACATTGATTTTGTATCCTGAGACTTTGCTGAAGTTTCTTATCAGCTTAAGGAGATTTGGGGCTGAGATGATGGAATTTTCTAAATATACAATCATGTCATCTGCAAACAGGGACAATTTGACTTCCTCTTTTCCTAATTGAATACCCTTTATTTCTTTCTCCTGCCTGATTGCCCTGGCCAGAACTTCCAACACTATGTTGAATAGGAGTGGTGAGAGAGGGCATCCCTATCTTGTGCCAGTTTTCAAAGGGAATGCTTCCTAATTTTAATAGATATTGTCAAACTGATGTTCAAACAAGCTTTATCAAATTATACTCCCAGTAATCTGGTATGGTGAAATCTATTTTCCAATATTCTCATCAACAGTGGATATTATCAATGTTTTAAATATTTGCCAAGGTAAAGCATAAAAATCAGTAGCTCACTGATGCTTTATTTTCATTATTCAGTTTTATCTTATTTTCAATTTTTATTTTATTGATTACTAATGAGCCCATGTAATTTTTGCACATCTATTTGTCCATATTTATTTCTAAGAGTTATTGTTGCTCTAAAAGACCACTATATATTTACGTATATGTTACAATTATCTTTGGCCTCTCTTTTTACCATACAGACATTTTACATTTTTATGTAGTTAAATTGGTTACTATGTTATCTGTGACTTCTGGGTTCTGTATCATAATTAATAAGTTCTTCTGTACTCTGGGATTAAAATACACAATGAGATTCTTCTGATATGATTACAGTTTCATCTTTAGGATTTAAAGCTTTACTCTACTGGAATTTATTTTTGTTTAAGGTGTGAAACAGATTGTCCAAACTTATTTTTATTACTAAATAGTTTTCCAAACATGTATATAATATTTCACTCCATTTTTTATTATATAAAATGCTACTTTTATTGTACATTAAAAAAAAAATTCCCAAAACTCTACCTACTTCCCCACCAACCACTCCAGCCCTCTGGTAACTATCATTTCACTCTCTAATTCTTTGAGAACAACTTTTTAAAATATCAGTGACATCATGTGGTATTTGTCTTTCTATATCTGGATTCTTTTCACTTGGCATAATGACCTCCAGGTTCATACATATCTCAAATGACAGAATTTTTCCCTTTGTCTTTTAATGGTATTCCATTGTATACATACACCACATTTTCTTTATCCACCCACCTATTGATAGAGATAGGTTGAATCCATATCTTTTAAATAATGCTATTGTAAATAATGCTGCAATAAACACGGTAGTTCAGATATTTCTTCGACCTACTGACTTGATTTATTTGAACATGTACTCAGCAGTGGAACTGCTGAATCATATGGTAGTTTTACGTTTAATTTTTTGAGAAACTTCCATTCTCTTTTCCACAATGGTGGTACCAATTTATATTTCCACAAAGCGTGTACAAGAGTTTCTTTCTCTTCACATCTTCACTAACACTAATCTTTTGTGGTTCTGATAATAGACATTCTACCACATATGAGGTGATACCTCATAGTTTTAATTGGCATTTGCCTGATGATTAGTGGTTAAACTCCCTGTTTTGTTTTGTTTTGTTTTTAAATCAGTTGACCATTCATATATCTTCTTTTGAGAAATGTCTGTTCAGATCCTTGGCCCATTTTAAGACTGGATACTTATTTTATTGGTATTGAATTGAGTTACTCAGGTAATTTGGATATTAACCCCTTGTCAGGTGTACAGGTTACAACTATTTTTTCCCGTTGTGTAAGTTGTTTCTTTATTCTGTTATTGATTTCCTGACTGTGTGGAAGCTTGTTAGTGTAATGTAATATCATTTTTCTATTTTTACTTTTGTTGTCTGTGCTTTCAGGATCATATCAAGAAAAAATCATTGCTCAGACTCATGTCAGGTAGCTTTTTCCCTATTTTTCCTTTCAGGAGTTTCAAAGTTTGAGGTCTTACATTTAAGTTATTTGGTTTATTTGGAGTCAATTTTTGTATACAGTATGAGATAAGGATCTAGTTTCATTCTTCTGTGTGTGGATATCCAGTTACCCAGCACCATTTATCAAAGAGAATGTCCATTTCCCATTGTGTGTTCTTCACACGTTTGTTGAAAATCAATTTTCCATAAATATCTGGATGTATTTCTGGGCTCTATTTTCTATTCCAGTAGCCTATGCCTCTCTTTTTTTATATCAATACCATACTGTTTCTATTACTACAGCTATGCAGTATATTTTGAAGTCAGGTAGTTTGATGCATTCAACTTCATCATTTTTGCTCAAGATTGCTTTGGCTACTTGGGGTATTTTGTGATTCTATACAAACATTATCATTGATTTTCATACTTCTATGAAGAATATAGTTGGCATTTTGATATTATTGTATTCAGTCTGTTGGTCACTTTGAGTAGTATGGCAACTTTAACAATATAATTCTTCCAATTAATGAGCCTAGATGTCTTTTCATTTATTTGTATCTTCTTCAGTTTCTTTCATCAATGTTTTACAGATTTCAGGATAGAGATCTTTCACTTCCATGGTTAAATTTATTTCTAACTATTTTGGTTTTGTAGCTATTGTAAATGAAATTATATTCTTTATTTCTTTTTCAGATAGTTTGCTTTTAGTGTATAGAAATGATACTGATTTTTGTATGCTGATTTTGTTTCCTGAAACTTTAGTGAATTTGTTTATCAGTTCTAACAGACTTTTGGTGGAGTCTTTAAGATTTTCTATGATCATTTCATCTGCAGAGATGGTTTGACTTTCTTCTTTCCTATTTGGATGCATTTCATTCCATTCTCTTGCCTAGTTGCTCTGGCTAAGACTTAAGAGTTCTATGTTGAATAGAGGAGGCAGAAGTGGGAATCTTTATCGTTCCAGATCTTACAGGAAACGTTTTCACGTTTTCTTGTTGAGGCTGATTATAGCTGAGGGTTTGTCATGTATGGTCTTTACTGTGTTATAGTATGATTATCCTGTTCCTAATTGGTTGAGAGGTTTTATTGTGTGAGGATGTTTTGTTAAATGCTTTTTTATATATATTGAAATGATGTAGGTTTTTTTCTTTCATTCTATTAATGTGATGTTCCACATTTATTGATTTGCTTATCTTGAATCATCTTGTTTGTCTAGAATGAATCCCACTTGATCATAGTGAATAATCATTTTAGTATACTGTTGAATTCAGTTTGCTGGTATTTTCATAGACTTTTGCCTTTCTGTTCATCATGAATATTTGTCTGTAGTTACCTTTTTTTGTAGTGTCTTTGTCCAGCATTGATATCAGGGTAATGCTGGCCCCATAAAATGAGTCTGAAAGTGTTTCCTCTTCTTTAACATCTGTGAAGCATTTGAGAAGAATTGGTGTTAGTTTTTTAAAAGTTTGATAGAATTTAGTAGTGAAGACATCAGGTCCTGGGACTTACTTTGATGGGAGACATTTTATTACTGATTCAATCTCCTTACTCATTATTGGTGTGCTCAGATTTTCTACTTCTTCATAGTTAAACATTGGTAGATTCTATGTGCCAAGAAATTAACTTATTTCTTTTAGATTATCCAATCTGTTGGCATATGTTAATGCATAATAATCTTTTATGATACTTTGTATTTCTGGTTTATTGGTTATATTGTGTTTTTCATATATGATTTTTTTTTAATTTTCTCTCTCTTTTTTTAACTTTTATTAGGTTTGGGGGTACATGTGAAGGTTTGTTATGTAGGTAAACTTGTGTCACAGAGATGTGTTGTACAGATTATTTCAACACCCAGGTATTAAGTCCAGTACACAATAGTTGTCTTTTCTGCTTCTCTCCCTCCTCCCACTCTCTACCCCCAAGTAGACCCCAGTGTCTATTGTTTTCTTCTTTGTGTTCATAAGTTCTTATCATTTAGTTCCCACTTACAAGTGAGAACATGCAGTATTTTCTTTTCTGTTCCTGCATTAGTTTGCAAAGGATAATAGCCTCCAGCTCCATCCATGTTCCTGCAAAAGACATGGTCTCATTCTTTTTTTATCACTGCATAGTGTTCCATGGTATATACGTACCACATTCTCTTTATCCAGTCTACTGTTGATGGTCATGTAGGTTGCTTCCATGTCTTTGCTATTGTGAATAGTGCTGCAATGAACATTCACATGCATATGTCTTTATGATAGAATGTTTTATATTTGTCTGAATATATACCCAGTAATGAGATTGCTGGGTCAAGTGGTAGTTCTGCTATTAGCTCCTTGAGGAATCGCCATACTATTGTTCCACAAAGAGTGTATAAGTATTCCCATTTCTGTGCAGCCTTATCCACATCTGTTATTTTTTGACTTTTTAATAATAGCCATTCCAACTGGTGTGAAGAAAGTGGGCAAAGGACGTCAACAGACACTTCCCAGTATTCCCTCAGTTGTAGGGAATAATTAGTCCTAGAATGAGCCTTACTATTTTCCTAACAAATCTTAATAAAAACACCAAAAAGATCATGTTATTTCCAAATAACTGCCACCTAGGATGAAACTAAAATAATATTTATAGGACCAAAAAGTTATTCAGCACTCAACAGTATAACATTCATAATGTCTGTTTTCCAGTAAGAAAATGACCAGTCATGCAAAGAAGGAAGATGTGACCCATAATGAGAAGATAAATCAGTCAACTGAAAATCTCCCATAACTGACACATATGTTAGAATGAGCAAAGGACAACTATATATCTGTGTGTATGCACATATATATTCTGTATACTTAAAAAGTTAAGACACATGGAAGATGTGAAAAAGATTCAAATTGAATTTCTTGGCATGAAGAACATAATATTTGAAATGAAAACTGTAACTTTTAAGATAAAAGATATTCTGGATGAGATAAAAGGCAGACTACACATTGACATATATTAGTGAAATTTAAGACATAAACGCAGAAACTATACAAAATGAAACAAAGAGAAAAGGTATTTAAAAATAAGAGCATTTGTGAATGGTGGGATAATTCAAGAGGACTAACATAGTTTTAATTACACTTCCTACAGGAAAAGAGAGAGAGGCTGAGACAAAAAAAAAATGTGAATAAATAATGTCTGCAAATTTTCCTAATTTGCTAAAAACTATAAACCCACATATACAAGAAACTCAAAGAGACCTGAAGAAAATTAACCAAGACATGTCATAATAAAACTGCTCAAAACCAGAGATCAAGACAAAATATTGAAAACAGTCAGAGAAAATAGACTATGTGATAATACAGTGGCATTCTCTAGTGACTCACTCACTCAACCCCAGTCTCAGAGAAAGCTGTAATATAAATAAATGCTTAGGTGCGTGTGCCTTTGGAGCATATGCTAAACTGCTAGGCTTGGGTGACAGTGAAAGTGGCGTTGGTGGTGAGGATGATTATACCTCGGAAATTTTTTGTAACTGTGTCACTCAGTCCCTAGGCTTAAACCATATACAACTTGCATTTTTGTTACTTGCTGCTACTAATATTTTCACATACAAGTCTGAATTTTGGAGATATATATGCTGTATTTTCTTTCAAAGACATAGAAACGCATTTCTACTATTGGAAGGATATGAATCACAATATAACATGTAATTACTCATTGTGTTTATTTTCATGACTGTCAGCTACAAATTGTTTAGATACTGACATTCAAAATACATTAAGATATTGATACTAATAGAAAGAATCTAGAAAAAATCTCCCCCAAATTCTCCCATATAAATAAGTGTATGGGTGAAAAGTATGAAATGTTCATCGACTATAGATTCTCTGGAAAACCTCTCATGGACTATAGTTCAACTGTAATGAATTATCAAATAGTCAATGAAGTGGAGTCACTTCCTTGCTATTCGTTTCATTTTTATCCTACAATCTTACAAAGTACCTTATACTCTAGGATGGAATTTCAAAGAACGTTTCACTCTGTCTTGTTTTTCTATCACTACTCCTTGGACGTATCTCTGCTATTATTCACTGAGTCGAGATTTTAAAACCATGCCTCTGTAACATAGACTAAAAAACTAGTGAATGGAAAAGAGTTCTCTGCATTATTTTAAAATAATCAGAAAAAGTAACATAATCAAATAGAAATATGAAAGAGAAGTTCATACAAAAGAACAAATGTCTTAAAAACATATGTAAAGATGTCCAGCCATATTTATAATCTAAGAAATACAATAAAACAGCAATAAGATAGCAACTTTGAATTGCTGAATATAAAAAAATTTTTATTATACTCAGTTTTTATGAGTATGACAGAAAGAGGCACTTCTACACTTTGTTGCTGGGAGTAAATTTGAAGTAAACTTCTCGGAGACCAATTGAAAAATTGCAATCAAAATTAAAATGCACATGCCTTTTGAACATAATGGAGGCTGCTTAAATAAATCGTGACACATGTATACAATGAAAACATTCAGCCACTATTAATGAGACAGACTGGTATATGACTCTGTAAATGCTTATAAGGAAAATAAGTTGCTGAATACTTTGTATTTGGAAAGCAACTCTTCATGATTGTTACCATTGTGGGAAAAATGGCAATGAGATAGTGTGGTTATACTTGTATTTTTCTACTATTTTTCCTTTGAAGTATTCATCCTGACTACATATAATTTGCTTTAAGAGATGGGATCTCACTATGTCCTTTTGGCTGCTCTGGAAGTCCTAGCCTCAGGTGATCCTCCTGCCTCAGCCTCCCAAGCAACTGGAATTACAGGCATGAGCTACTGTGCCCAGCTCCCACATATAACTTTTATGGTAAAAACAAATGTATGTTGAAGAGTCAGCAATGACTTTGATGGCATAATAATCAGTTTTTCTTTTTCATTTTGATGAAAAAAAGTGAATTTTGTATTATAGAACAAATAAAACTATTATGGATGCTTATGTTTTATTGTATTTTGACAATTTTACAATTTTTTAAAGTTAAAATACTTCCCCCTCAATAATGTTGGAAGTGCTTAGCCTTCTCCTTACAATCCCAAGTTTCTGGTATGAAATTAGTGATGGACTATTTCTTCGCTCAGTTCAAACTCTGGATTAGGAGAACAAATTCTAGAGTCAAGATTCCTTAGATTCAGGTATCTCTAAGTCTCTCCATCTTTGTGTCTGTAAAATAGAGTAATAATAACATCCACTTTATGAGACTCTTGTTAAGCCCCAAATAGATTAATTTATAAAGTTATTAAAGCATAGTGAGTGCTAACCAAATGCTAACTACAATCGATATCCTTATTGATTGATATATGTTAATTAATTAATATCCAATATAAGAGTTTAACTAGCCAATGTATAAAAAAATTGTTTCAAACATTTGACAAAAGTCTTTCACACTTTATCTCATAATGAAGTTGATATATTTAACTTATGCCTTTAAAAAAATGGTGCACACAGGCCGGGCAGAGTGGCCCATGCCTGTATTCCTAACACTTTGGGAGGCCATTAGAGACCAGCCCGGCCAACATGGTGAAACCGTGTCTCTACCCAAAATACAAAAATTAGCCGGGCATGGTGGTGCATGCCTGTAGTCCTAGTTACTCAGAACAGCAAGGCAGCTGAATTGCTCGAACCCAGGAGGCGAAGGTTACGGTGAGCCCAGATCATGCCACTGAAGACATGCCTGGGAGACAGAACAAAACTCCATCTCAAAAAATAAGTAAATAAATATTTTTAAAAATGGTGCACACAGTAAACTCAAGTGAAGTTAGATATCATTTATTTGTAGAAAATGTCAAGAAACACAGTGGATTGTTACATCAGCAATTGGACACACTGTGTTGGTGGGTTAAATTCATCAGCCCAGAACTCTAAATTTCACGCTAAGATGATCTTAGAGGGCCAGCACTGAAATAGTTCTCGGTATAGCATAGAAAGCATGCATTTTCACATGTAATGGCGTATAATTATGTCTGCCTAAAATGTCTTTGTCCCTTTTGTGAGCTGGCAAACCTTACTCTTCTTTCAAACCTAGTTAAATAATAACTCTTCTCTTGAAATCTTGTCCAATTTTCAGTGACAGAATTAGTTTTTCTGTCCTTCCAGTTACAACTTGTTAATATCAATGTAATAGTACTTACCTTTTTTTTTTTTTTTTGCTGTAATTATCAGCTTACATGTGTTTTTCTGCCCACCGATGGTGAGCATCTCAACAGAAGGCATTATTCCTTATTGATTGTTGGTTCCAGAAACCTCATGCCATTAGTACAACTTGAGATTCCGACAACTCCATCAAAAGATAAAGATATTTGGAAATCTTGTGATTCAAAGAATCAAACTAGTGATAGCCACAGCATGGATGTGACAGCAATTTGTGAACTTTATCAGCGAGGTCTGTTAATTATCGACACCCAAAGTTGGTCCAGGAAAAATGTCAAATTAGAATTCATAGTACTTGCTAGCTTGGTTCCTGGAGTTTGAATCCCAGTTCCACGACTTACTGTATTATTTTGGGAAAATTTATTAACGTTTTGCAAGTCCATCTGTAAGATGGGGATCATAACAGTACTAACATTTTGGGGAGTACTTTTGGGAAAACTAAATTTAAAATTTATTTGTAAAGCACTTAGCACATGCCACATATAGTGCTTCATAAACAAAGAAACTCTTGTGAACCTTTTGTGTCTCCGTTTTTTCGTGTGTGAAATGATGATATTAATAGTATCTAACTATGATACTGTTGTAATAATTAGAGGAATCAATGAATACAAATTTTTAACACAGTTTCTGGTAAGAAATTTATAAGTATTATTGTTATTAATCACTATTAATGGTATAATCATTAATAAGTAAACATAAACATAATAGAATAAATTATGAGATTGGCACAAAAATAATTGTGGTTTTTGCCATTGAAAGTAATAACAAAACAATTTCCTAGTTTAAAGCAGTAATCTTCCCCCTACACCCAGAACTTTCAAACTTTACCCTTCTGAGCACTGGAGACTCTAGAAACATCTGAGAAATTGCTATACAAAAAAAGGGAGGAAAAAGTGTGAAGCTCAGACCCTCCAACCTATTTCAGTCAGAGAGGTTTGCTTATCGTTTTTCTATACATGAGATTTTACACACTATTTTAAAAAATCACTTCAATAAACCTTGCAGCTTCCCTAAACTCACATGCCCTAATTGGACGGAACTGAGAGCTTTAATCAGTATAGCAACTGTACCACACACTGTTCTGCTGAGCTATGCACTCACTGAGAATTGAAAAGCCCCAAACCCTCTTCTCAGGTGACATTAACCTTTTATTCATAACAGAAACATGAGAACATTATTCTCAATAAGATGCCTTCAAGGAACTTTGAGGTAGTTAATCTTAAACCAGCCTCAAATGGACATCGAAGATTCAAACAAGTTCTTAAACATGAAGATTTACATTGTGGAATAAATACTGAATACATTTCTTTTCCAGTTCAGAGTACTCTATTCTACTTGTTTCTATTAGACCCGCTAGGGTTAGTAGAGCCTCTTTTCTCTTATATTTCTTGCCTGAACACTTTCTTTCCTTTAAATCTGTCTTCTTATGGTATCCAACTTTCCCCACACTGCACATACATACCTGTGATCATTTTATATTTACTCCAGGTTTTCTTCATTCTCATATGACTTTTCTCAGGGGACAGTGACTGAATGGAACAAATAAGTGGAGACACACCATGGTTTTATGATATTAAGGATAATGTTTCCATTTCGATTTTTGGCATTTTTTTCTTAGACTTTGCAGCATTTCACTGACCTTTTTGAACTTACATGATGAGCTTCAAATTTCAGGGAACAAGGAAGCTACCATAGCAAAATATCTTATTCCCGTCTAAATTTTCCTTGACTCATCCAGGCACAGTATTGATAAAATAAATAAAAATTGTTCTCTTCATTCCTCTGATCCAAGGATGGAATAATAAGAATTGTAGTCTGTGGAATTTTTAAGGACCTAGAACAATAACCACCCTACATTAACTGAGAGACTTTTTACACCATAGAACTGAATGTACATCACATTACACTTTTGCAGGCTAAGAAGACAGCATCAGAGTTAATGTCTGTTAGTTAAAATTCAGTATGTAAGTGGATATGCTTATATGATAACTATAAACATATATATCAACATAGATTAATCATAACCATATATATTCAATAAGCATAGATGAATACTACAATGTTTTAAATACTCAGTTTTATAATTTCACAAAGCCTTACTTGATATTTCAACTCACAATTCTTATTGCGCATAGATGAGGATTTCCACACATTTTTATGCTCACTGTTATCAGTGAAAACATTTTTAACATATATATCAATATATAAAAATATATGATATAGACATATTCTATGGTAAATCATAAGTCATTTCCAAAAATAAGACATAAAAGAAAGATTAACTTATTTCAAAATTTTATGTTTTTGCATTAAAAAATCTTGCTGCACAGAAATATTAGTAATTGGAAGAATAGATAAACAAAACAAAACCCAACAGTATGTGGCTTACAAGAGACTTAACTACAAGAGCACAGAAAGATTTAAAGATTAATGATTTAAATGAAAAGGATTTACTGTGCAAATGCAAATCAACATAAGGACAGTGCAATTGCAGTCAATCCAGTAAGAAAATATGGCAGCTATAAATTGTATATGACTAATAAAATTGTTTCAAGGTATACAAGCAAACATTAACAGAATTACTTGATCTCAATAGATTAAGCAGTAATCACATTGTTTAAATTTGATATATATATACATATATATGTATATATAAAATATACTACAAATAACAATAACAGAAAATACTTCAATTTCAAGTGTACATGTATGCTTCACCAGAATTGACCATATCTTTAGACCATTAAGCATGTCTTAACAAATTTAAAAGCTTGAAATCATAATGAACATGTTGTCTGGCCATAATGGAATGCGAAAGATAACTAGAAAACATATAATTACATAAAAATAAAGCCACACACCTCTAAGTAAGCTATGGGTAAAAGAAGAAATTTCACTGGAAATCAGAAAATGCTTTAGAATGAATGAAATGGAAATAGCAACATTCAAATCTGTGAAATGCAGCTAAAGCCATGCCATGCTTGAGGGAAAAATTAATAACCTTAACTATATTCATTAAATAAAAGGAAATGCTGTAAAATTAATGATTTAAGCATCTAGCTCAATAATTTAGAAAATGAACGGAAAATGAAACCTGAAGAAAGTAAAAAGGAAGAAAAAAATAAAAATAGGAAGAGAAGCTAATGGAACATAAAATGACATTACAATAGAGAAAATAAGCATGTACAACTATTTCTAGAGAAGACTAATACAATAATTAATCCCTAGTAAGACTGATCAATGAAAAAGAGAAAACACAGAAGTCAAAAATGAAAAGGGGAACGTAACTATAGAGCCCACATTTCAAAAGTAATGTGAGAATATTAACACTCTTGTGCCAATATATTTTAAAATTCAGATGAAATAAGATGTTGTCTTCAAAACTGTACTCACTAAAACCAATATAAGAAGAAAAAGAAAATCTGGAGAGTAATACATTTATTAAAGTAATTGAATCTGTAATAAAAAACCTTACTACAGAAAAATCAAGAATGAAGTTACAACAGCAATGAATTTTTCCAACTACTTAAGAAATAATTAACAATAATTTTATGTAAACTCTTCCAAGAAATAGGAAAAGAAACACTTTCCAACTCTATTTGAAAGGCCATCCAAATCTGTATATCAAAACCAGAAAATGACATTATAAAAAACAAAAATACCAGACCACTCTTCCTCATAAACATAGATGCAACAATCCCCAAAGTAGTAGCATATTAAATACAGTAATTGTGTTACTTTTCTATTGCTCTAACAAATCCTCACACTTACAGACTTAAAACTACATACATTTATTTTCTATCAGTATCTGTGGGCCAGGAATCTAGACATGGCTAAACTGGCTCCTCTGCAAAGCCAATATCAGTGTGCTGGCCAGGGCTGCATTCTCTTCTTGAGACTCAACTGGTGGCAAATTCACATCTAAACTTACTCAGATCATTGGAAGCATTTATTTTCTTGCAGTTGTAAGATTGAGGGTTTTAGCTTTTTGCTGGCTGTTGGCCAGAGGCACTGTCAGCTCTTAGAAGGTACCTGGTCTCCTCTACAGTCTCTCTTACAACACTGAAACTTGCTTCTTCAAAGATGACAAATCAGAAAGTTAGTTGACTAGCAAGAGAGAAACTTATAATTACAGGAGTAACATTCCATCACCTTTGCCATATTCTATTGTTTAGAATCAAATAATCTATCCTGCCAAAACAAGAGGAAGGGATTGACTATATAATGGTATGAACACTAGGAGGTGGGCATCATGGAGACCACATTACAGTTTATGTGACACAGTAACATGAAATAATTATAAATTATGACAATATTCAGTTTATTTAAGGAATGAAAAGTTGGTTTCATATTTGAAAATAAATCTAATATAATTGGTTTCATGAGATAAATCATCTAAACATCTCAATATATGGCAAAAAAATCTGATAAAATTTGACACCCATTCATGATTTTTTAAAACACCTTTAAGAAAACTAGTAATAGAAGGAAACTTTAATCTTAAAAAGGTCTACAAATGAAATCAAAGTACAAAAATTACTACAATTAACAGTAAAATATTTAGAGTTTATTTTCTGAGATAAAAAGGTTGCAGTTGAGGTCTGTTGTCATCTGAAGCTTCAACTGAGACTGGAGTATTCACTTCCAAATTCATTTGGATGGTTGTTGGCAGGTCTCAGTTCCTTGCTGTCTAGTCCTGAGTCTCCTCAGGACTTGGCAAGTGGCCCCCTTCAAAGCATGTGATCCAAGGGAAAAAAGAGGGCCCAAGATGAAAGCTGCACTCTTCTGTAAATCTCCAAGTGGATGTCATAACTTATATTATATTCTATTGGTCACACAGCCAAACCCTGATACCATGTGGGAAAGGAGTATGCAAGGGTCCAGGAGAAAGGGAGGCATGCAGAATCATTTTGGAGGCTAGTTACTACAAACACTGTTCTGGAGTCCTAGCCAGTGCAATAAGGAATGAAAAAAGAAACAGTTGTATAAATTATTTTTATGATAATAAAGTCAAAACCATGATTGCCACCAACAAAATAGGTTGTTTTCAAAAACCATGAGGGAGCATTTTGGAGGTGACGGAAATGTTCCAGAACTTGATTTAAGAGTTGATTATCCAGGTATATACATTTATCAAAACTTACCAAGTGTACAGTTGAGAACTATATATTTTACTGTTTGCAAACAATACTTTAATAAAATAAAATGCTTACAAAGGAATAAGCATTTGTTTGTTTTGCAAATTCTTACCTTTACCTTATAAAGTGAAATGATTTTACATCATTTTTTCAGTTTCTAAATAATTTGTATAAGATATTATCTGTTTTATGGAAATTGATAAAACTTTGTATAAAACCACCTTGACATGGTATTTGCTTGAGGGGATACTTGAGAACCAATTTAATTTCATCAATGTTTCTTTATTCCAGTTCTGTGAAATGCCTATCCATGCCTCACACAATTTTTATTATTTGCTATAAACCCATTACAAATTTATTGGTATTAGTTTAATGTTCTCAAGAATTTGAAAGATCTCTACATTATATATAGTCATGTTACCCTTTTCTTGCTTAAAATATTTTGCATTTGTGAAAACTTTACTTGCTGTCAGTATTGGAAGACACTTGTATATTCTATTATTATTTGTTTTATCAATGCCATTGCTTTTTATTTCTATATCACTAATTTCTGTCCTTAACATTTGTTCCCTTTATTTTGGGGAGGTTTACTCTCATGTTTTACTAGCCTTAAATTAAACACTCATCTCTTTTCCTTTAATAGCATATTGCTCATAATTAATATATTCAATGATATATATTTTCTAGTAAATATTTTGCATCATCCCACAACATTAATAAGTTATATTTCAGTCATAACTCAGTTCTAAATACTTAATGACTTCCTTTTTTAACATTTGAGTTAATTATGTATGAGATTCAAATATATGTGTATATATTTTAATATATACATATATATTAGACTGTATATTTGTTTTCTTACTTATAATTACATTTTTATGGTCAGAGAATAATTTACAAAAATTGACTCTTTGGCAATAAAGAGCACTTCTGTGGCATAATATATATGGAATTCATAGAAATCTTTAATGCATGATTTAATAGAATGTATTTTTTCTATTCTTGCTTCCACTTCTTCACTATTATGAATAGTGTTTCTGTGAATACATGTATATATACTAATATACGTATATAAAAGTTCTGAGGTAAATAACTAGGAATGTGATTGCTGGATCATAAGGCTTCCACATGCCCCATTTGACTAGGCAATTTCAAACTGTTTACAATAGAAATTTTTACTTCCTGTTTGTCTGCATTCTAACTTTATTTTACTTTTGTTTATATATATTTAATAAATGTAAAATTGCATTTAATTGTAATTTCATTTTATTTTGTTTCGGGAGGGGTGGGATTTTTTGTTTTGAGATGGGGTCTCACTTTGTCGCCCAGGCTGGAGTACAATGGCTGATCTCGGCTCAACACAACATCCGCCTCCTAGGTTCAAGCGATTCTCCCACTTTAGCCTCTGGAGTAACTGGGACTACAGGCACATGGCATCATGCCTGGCTAATTTTTGTGGGTTTTTTTGGTAGGGACAGGGTTTCACCATGTTGGCCAGGCTGGTTTCAAACTCCTGACCTCAAGTGATCTGCCTGCCTCGGTTTCCCAAAGTGCTGGGATTAAAGGTGTGAGCCACTGTGCCCGGCCTAATTGTAATTTCATTTTGCATTCTCCAAGATTACTAAGAATGTTAAATATCTCACATTTTGGCCAATTTGATCTTCTGTAGTGTGAATGCCTCTTCATGTCTTTTGTCCAAATTTCTATGGAATTAGTTTTTATTTCCTTATTAGTTTGTAGTATTTTTATATGTTCTAGATACTAATCTCTTTTTTTTTCACTTTTTCCTCAGATTTAATTTCAGATGGTTTTTGCTACCCTTATACAGACAGAAGACTTTAATAAAGTCCTATTATACTTTCCCCATTCGTATTTTCTTTACAGTCTTTTTTATTATTATTATACTTTAAGTTCTGGGAAACATGGGCAGAACGTGCAGGTTTGTTACATAGGTATATACGTGCCATTTTGGTTTGCTGCACCCATCAACCCGTCATCTACATTAGGTATTTCTCCTAATGCTATCCCTCCCCCAGCCCCCGACCCCCCAACAGGCCCTGGTGTGTGATGTTCCCCTCCCTGAGTCCCTGTGTTCTCATTGTTCAACTCCCACTTATGAGTGAGAACATGAAGTGTTTGGTTTTCTGTTCCTGTTTTGGTTTGCTGAGAAATATGGTTTCCAGCTTCATGCATGTCCCTGAAAAGGACATGAACGCATCCTTTATATGGCTGCATAATATTCCATGGTGTATATGTGCCACATTTTCTTTATCCAGTCTATCATTGATGGACATTTTGCTATCCCCATTAAGCTACCATTGGCTTTCTTCACAGAATTAAAAAAAAAAAAAACACTTTAAATTTCATATGGAACTAAAAAAGAGCCCATATAGCCAAGACAATCCTAAGCAAAAAGAACAAAGCTGGAGGCATCACACTACATGACTTCAAACTATACTACAATGCTGCAGTAACCAAAACAACATGGTACTGGTACCAAAATAGATATATAGACCAATGGAACAGAACAGAGGCCTCAGCAATAACACCACACATCTACAACCATCTGATCTTTGACTAATCTCTTCTTATTACATATGTTGTAAATATCTAGTTCCAGTTTGTACAATGTCTTTTTGCTTTCTTTTTAATGGAAAAATGTTTTTAATGTTAATAGTCTTATTTCTAAAAGTTTTCATTTACATTTTATGCTTTGTGTTTATTTTTAAAATCCATCTCTTAATCTCTTTATTGAGATAATAAGCACATTATTTTATATTGCCTTGCTTTTTAAATTTTATTTTGATATAATTTTATACTTATAGAAAAGTCACAAAAATAATACAAAGATTTACTTTATCCCTTTACCCATTCCCCAATACTCACCACTTAATGTTTACATTTACTTTATATTCTATGTTTTTCTCTGTGTGTATATGTGTGTTGTATGTATGTCTATATGTGTGTTATTGCTTTCTAAACTGTTTGGGAGTTGATTACAGACATGTTATACCTTCGTCCCTAAATGCTTTAGTGTGAGTTTCCTAAAAACAAATTCCTCCTATTATATAAACACAATTATCAAAAAATGGAAATTAACATTGTTTCCGTACTATTGTCAAAACTCGAGATTTCATCAGTTGACCCAAGGATGTCCTTTATTACAAAAAAGAAATCCTGTGTCATGTGTTGCATTCAGTTGTCACCTTCTTTTAGTTATCTTAATTTGGACTAGTTCCTCAGTCTTTTTTATCCTTCTAAATTTAACTGTTTTGACTTACTCATTTAAGTTTTTAATTTATCTGAAAATGACTTTTGTACAAAGTGTAAGGAAAGCGTACTATTTTCTTCCATATATATGTAACCAATTGTTCCATCACTATTTACTGAAGAGTGTATCCTTTATCTAAAGGCCTGCAACGTTTGCTCTTTCATAAATCAAGTTCCATAGACATGAGGATTACATTTAAATATCTTCATTCTCCTATTTTATCCCTGAACAAATTCCTTTCCCTGAACAAATTTCATGCAATCTTATAACTTAACATTTATAATAAGACTTATTATGTGGGAGAGCAATTTATCTATCTTCTTCAAAAAGAAGCAATGTTAGTTGGGTATTTGCTTTTTCTGTATGACATTTTTAAAATTAGCAAGTCAAATTCCATAAAAAGCTTTGGAATTTTAATTAGTACTGTGCTGAATCTAATTATAAATTTGGAGAGTTGGCATCTTTAAAATATTGAATTTTCCTATTCATTTACTTAGACTTTTTACATGTCTTTAAAAAAAGTTACAATTTTCCATATTAAGATTAAGATTTTTTATTAGATTTATTTGTAAATACTTCTCATTTTGGTTGCAATTATACAATTTATCATTTATTTAACTGGTTTTTTTTTTCTGATTTTTTTTTTTTAAGAGAAATGCAATTAACTTTTGGCTGTTGATTATGTGCCCAACAAACTTTCTGAACTCTGTCATGCATTTAATCATTCGTTTATGCATTCATTTGCGTTTTCTCCATTGCCAATTGTATTATTTGCCAACAATTCTTTTCTTTTCTTTACAATTCATATATATGTGATTCCTTTTCCCTATCTTACTTTTATGGTTATTATGTCTACTATAATGTTAAAACATATCAGTAATGGCTGACAGCCTTTGTTTTTTATCATAAAGTTTCGCAATTTCATCAAGTATGACATTTTCTCTAATTTATTTTAGGAGATACCCTTTACAAGATTAAGAGTTTTCTGGTAAAAATCTCCTAAGAGTTTTTAGCATGAATGAATGTTAAGTTTTATCAAATAACTTTTCCGGATATATTCAGATTATTTTGTTATCAGATATACCAGATTATTATTTTATCAATTAATTTACATTAATTGTTTTCTTTATATTAAACCAACTTTACATCCAAGAACTACCACAGAAACATACCAGGAAAGCTAAGAGAACCCACAGACCCTTTGAAGGAACTGGATAGCCACTGCAGGCTCCCTGAGATGCTGAAAAACTGTGAGTCTGCCTACCCTTTCTCAGCGTGGAGGCCAGTGGTCTGGGGCAAGTTCCAAGTTCTGGTCACTGGCTGCCTGGAAATAGACTCCATGCTGTTGGCAGGGGCACGATGGGAGTGAGACTTTAAGACTGTGGACTGCATGGGAAACAAGTGAGGCCTGTGACTGCTGGCTTTCTGCCACTTCCCTGGCAACCTATATGACTCAGCAGAGGGAGGCATAATCCTTTTAGGAACGTAACTCCAATGGCCTGGGAACCATATCCCATTCCCCACAGCAGCCACAGCAGGCTCTGCCTAAGGCAAGTCTGAGCTCAGGCATGCCTATTCCTGCCCCCACCTGGCGGTCCTTCTCTACCTGCCCTGGTTGCTGAAGACAAAGGACACAATCTCTGGGAAACTGATGACCCCTCCCACTCACTGAGAAACCAGAATACTTAACCAGGTGACCCCAGGGCCAGTTTACATCCTCTCTGTTGTACCGTAGCTGATGCACTCTTGAAAGTGCCACCTCCTAGCTGGAGGTCAACCAACACAACTGACAAACTAAACAATAATACAACCAAGGACTTTCACAGAGCCTACTTCACTCCCCTGCTACCTCCACCAGAGCAGGTGCTGGTATCCATGGCTGACAGACCTGAAGACAGATCACATCACAGGACTCTTTGTAGACACCCCCCAGTACCAGCCCAGATCCTAGTAGCTCCGCTGGGTGGCTAGGCTCGGAAGAGCAAAAACGATCACTGCAGTTTGGCTCTCAGGAAGTCCCTTCCCTAGGGGAAGTGGGAGAACACCACAGTAAGGGAGCACTCCATGGGACAAAATAGTCTGAACAGCAGCTCTTGCGTCCCAGATCTTCCTCCTGACATAGTCTACCCAAGTGGGAAGAAACCAGAAAAACAATTCTGGTAATATGACAAAACAGGGTTCTTTAACATGCCCAATGATCACACCAGCTCACCAGCGATGGATCCAAATGAAGATGAAATCTCTGAATTGCCAGAAAAAGAATTCAGAAGGTTGACTATTAAGCTAATCAAGGAGGCACCAGAGAAAGGTGAAGTCCGACTTAAAGAAACCAAAAACATGATACAGAATATGAAAGAAAAAATCTTTGGTGAAATAGATAGCATAAATAAAACCCAATCACAGCTCCTGGAAATCAAGGGCACACTTAGAGAAATGCAGAATGCCCTGGAAAGTCTAAAAAATAGAATCAAGCAAGGTGAAGAAAAAACTTCAGGGCTCAAAGATAAGGCTTTTGAATTAATCCAATCCATCAAAAAAGAAAAAATAATTTTAAAAAATGAACAAAGCCTCCAAGTTTCGGACTATATTAAGCATCCAAACCTAAGAATAATTTTTGTTCCTGAGGAAAAAGAGAAATCTAAAAGTTTGGAAAACGTATTTGAGGGAATAATCAAGGAAAACTTCCGCAGCGTTGCTAGAGATCTAAACATACAAATATAAGAAACTCAAAGAACATCTGAGAAATTGATCTCAAAAAGATTGTGGCCTAGGCACATAGTTGTCAGGTTATCTAAAGCCAAGAAGAAGGAAAGAATCTTAAGATCTGTGAGGCAAAAGCATCAAGCAACCTGTAAAAAAAAAATCCTATCAGACTAACGACAGATTTCTCAGGAGAACCCCTACAAACTAGAATTGGGGTCCTATTTTGAGCTTTCTGAAACAAAACAATTATCAGTCAAGAATTTGTATCCAGTGAAACTAATTTTCGTACATGAAGGAAAGACACAGTCTTTTCCAGACAAACAAATGCTGATAGAATTCTCCGCTACCAACCCAGCACTATAAAAAATGCTAAAAGAAGCTCTAAATCTTGAGACAAATCCTCAAAATAAACCTCAAAATAAAAAGAGAGAAGACCCAAATAAGCTCAATTAGAAATGAAACGGGAGATGCTACTACTGATAACACAGAAATACAAAAGATTATTCAAGGCTACGATGAACATCTTTACATGCATAAACTAGAAAACCTACAGGAGACGGATACATTTCTGGAAATATGCCAACCTCTTAGATTAAACCAGGGATATATAGAAACTCAGAACAGACAAATAACAAGCAGTGAAGTTGAAATGGTAACAAACAACAATTGCCAACAACAAAAAAAGTCCGGGAACAGACAAACTCACAGTTGCATTCTATCAGACATTCAAAGAAGAATTGGTACCAATCCTATTGACACTACTACAAAAGACAGAGAAAGAGGAAATCCTTGCCAAATACGTCTATGAAGACAGTATCACCCTAATAAAGGACATTACAAAAACAGGAGACTACAGACCAATATCCCTGAAGAACGTAGATGCAAAAATTCTCAACAAAATACTGGCTTACAGAATCCAACATCATATCAAAAAGATAATTCACAATAATCAAGTAGGTTTCATAGCAAGGATGTAGGGATGGTTTAACACCCAAAAGTCAATAAATGTTACGCACCACATAAATGGAATTAAAAACAAAAATCACATAATATATATAAATGCAGAAAAGCGTGTGACAAAATCCAGCATCCCTTTATGATTAAAACCCTCATGAAAATTGGTATATAAAAGGCATAACTTAAGGTAATAAAAACCGCCTATGACAAACCCACAGCCAACGTTATACTGAATGGGGAAACGTTGAAAGCATTCCCCCTGAGAACTGGAACAAGACAAGGATGCCCACTTTCACCACTTCTATTCAACATAGTACTGGAAGACCTAGCCAGAGCAAACAGACAAAATAAAGAAATGAAAGGCATCCAAGTTGGTAAAGAGAAAGTTAAACCGTCACTGTTTGTTGATAATAATACAATATACCTAGAAAACCCTAAAGACTCATCAAAAACGCACCTAGAGCAGGTAAATAAATTCAGCAAAGTTTCAGAACACACAATTAATGTACACAAATCAGTAGCTCTGCTGTACACCAACAGAGTCCAAGCTGAGAATCAAATTAATAACTCAAGCCCTTTTAAAAGAGATGCAAAAAAATAACCTTAGAAATATACCTAAGGTGGTAAAATACCACTACAAGAAAAACTACAAAATACTGCTGAAAAAATCATAGATGATACAAACAAATAGAAACACATCCCATGCTCATGTATGGGTAGAGTCAATATTGTGAAAATGACCATAGTGCCAAAAGCAACCTACAAATTCTATGCAATTCTCATCAAAATACCACCACCATTCCTCACCAAACTAGAAAAAAAAAATCCTAAAATTCATATGGAATGAAAATAGAGCCCACATAGGCAAAGACATAGTAAGGAAAAAGAACAAATCTGGAGGCATCACATTACCCAACTTCAAGCTATACTATAAGGCCATAATCACCAAAACAGCATGGTACTGGTAAGAAAAATAGGTACATAGAAGAACGGAACAGAATAGAGAACCCAGAAATAAAGCCAAATACTTAGAGCCAACCGATCTTCAACAAAGCAAACAAAAACATAAAGTAGGGAAAAGACACCCTATTCAACAAATGATGCTGGGAAATTTTGCCTAGCCAGCCACATGTAGAAGAATGAAACAGGATCCTCATCTCTCACTTTATGCAAAAATCAACCCAAAATGGATCAAATACCTAAATTTAAAACTTGAAGCCATAAACATTTTAGAAGATAACATCAGAAAAACCCTTCTAGACATTGGCTTAGGTGAAGACTTCATGACCTAAAAGCAAATGCAACAGAAACAAAGACAAATAGTGGGACTTAATTAAAGTAAAAAGCTTCTGCACAGCAAAATAAATAAGCAGTAGAGTTAACAGACAACCCACAGAGTGGGAGGAAATCTTTACATTCTATACATCTGACAAAGTAATAATATTCATAATCTACAAAGAACTCAAATCAGCATGAAAAAAACAAAACAAACAATCCCATCAAAAAGTGTGCTAAGGATATGAACAAACAATTCTCAAAAGAAGATATACAGATGGCAAACAAGCACATGGAAAAATGCTCCACATCACTAATTATCAGAAAAATGCAAATTAAAGCCACAATGAAACACCATCTCACTCCTGAAAGAATGGTCATAATCAAAAATTCAAAAAATAATAGATGCTGGCATAGATGTAGTAAAAATGGAACACTTTTACACTGTTGATGGAAATATAAACTAGTCCAACCACTATGGAAAACAGTGTGGAGATTCCTTAAAGAACTAAAAGTAAATCTACTGTTTGATCCAGCAATTCCATTGCTAGGTATCTACCCAGAGGAAAATAAATCATTATACAAAGAAGATACTTGCAGAAACGTGTTTATAGCAGCACAATTTGCAATTTAAAAAATATGGAACCAGTCCAAATGTCCATCAATTAATGAATGGATGAAGCAAATGTGATATATATGTATACCATGGAATACTACTCAGTCATAAAAAGGAAGGAAATAATGGCATTTGCATTTGCAGCAACCTGGATGGAATTGAGACTGTTATTCTAACTGAAGTAACACAGAATGTAAATCCCAACATTGTATGTTCTCACTCATAAGTGGGAACTAAGCTATGAGGGCACAAAGGCATAAGAATGATACGATAGACTTTAGGGACTTAGTGGAAAGCATGGGAGGGGTGAGGAATAAAGGACTACACACTGGGTACAGCATACGCTGCTTGAATAATGGGTGCACCAAAATCTCAGAAATCACCACTAAAGATCTTACTCATGTAACCAAACACCACCTGTTCACCCAAAACCTTTTGAAATAAAAAATATTACTTAAAAATGTTATATAATTTAATTCTTAACAGTGGCTACATTTAACAGTTAGCTCATACACATACCACATACAAAAAAAAGTTCATCGCCCTGTGTTAAACCCAAATTAGTCGTAATGTAGTACTTTTTTTTTTTTTTTTACATCTTTTGCTGGATTTCATTCCCCTGTAATTTAAGATTCTTTGTATCTGTGTTGTTGGTTACTTTCACCTATAAATGTAATAGATAGGATACAATATAATATACTGTAACAAATATCGCCAGAAAATATAGTGGTTTAAATGAAGTATAATAGAGATTCTTTTTTCTCCAGCTTAGTAGCACAGATGTAGGTGATCCGAGTTGATAGCTTTGCTCTACCATATCAAAACACAGCTTCCCTCTTTGGACCCAAACTGTCTCTTCTAGTTCTTGCTAGCCTATCCGCATTCCAGTCTGTAAAAAAGGAGAAAAAATGAATCCATGCCCCTTTTTTTAGGTCACTACCGGGAGGTGACACAAAAAACCCTTGTTCATGTGTCATTAACCAGAAATTAGTCATGTAGCCACACCTAGCTGCAAGGGAGGAACAAGAAACAAGAACACTTGGACAAAGGAAGGGGAACATCACACACTGGGGCCTGTCATGGGGTGGGGGGATTGGGGAGGGATAGCATTAGGAGTTATACCTAATGTAAATGACGAGTTAATGGGTGCAGCACACCAACATGGCACATATATACATATGTAACAAACCTGCACGTTGAGCACATGTACCCTAGAACTTAAAGTATAATTTAAAAAAAAAAAAAAAAGAAAGAAATGTAGCTGACATCAGGGAAGTCATGTGCCCAGCTAAAGCTTGGGAGTTCTGTTGTCATGAGAAGAGAAGATACTGATGGACAACTAGAAGTTTTTGACACAATTTTCTTTCTTTTTTCCTCCTTATCTGGCTTTGATATCGAAGTTATGCTAGTCTCATAAAATGAGTTAGAAATAGCTCCTTATTTTTGATTATCTAGAAGAGGTTGCTTAATATGGTGTTTAAATATTTGATTAAGCTCTCCTATAAAGCCAACCGAGCATGCTGTATTCTTTGTAGAAAGATTTTAAAATATTGATTCTATTTCTTTGTTTTAAACCATTGACGATTTCTGTTTCATCTTAAGTCACTTTTGGTAAGGTATATCATCCTAATCATGTAGTTTTCAAGGGTATTGGTATAAGGTTTTAAATTTTTTTTCTTTCTTTCTTTAGTAATATCTAAAGTATCTATAGTTTTCCCTCTTTTTATTTATGATACTTACTGGTTGTGACTCTTACGTTTATCATAATTAATCATACAAAAAACTTGAAAATTTAATTGATATTTTCTAAACTCCATCTTTTGCTTTTGTTGATCCTCTCCCTTGAATGATTATTTCCCTTTTCATTTATACTTTGTTTGTATTTTTAATTCTTTTTACTGTCTTTGGCAATATTCTTCCTTTTCAAATTAACTTATCTATATGCTCAGCTAATTAATATGAAAGTGTTCTTCATTTGTAATGTAAACATTTCTAGGGGAAACGTAACCCCCACAGACTTTTAGCTGGAATGGGCTCCTGTGACAAAAGACACACTGACTAGAGAAAAAGAAAACATAAGTTTAATAATATGTACATTTTACATATACACAGAAGATACCCAGAGAATGAGTAGTGCTCAGAAAGGTAACTTTGAATTCCAGCTTATATAGGCTATTCAAGAAAGAACAGTAAATTTATAGAGAAGTAACAAAGCTAAGAAAAAAAGGACTTTGTGTCTGTATGGGCAGCAACTTGTGGAATAGTAAATATAATTACATGCTCCATAATAATGTTAAGGTGAAAGATTAATATATGCAATGTTATATATTTTTCTAAGAAACGTTTCACATAACCCCACAATATTGATAAATTGCATTCCAGTCATAGCTCAGTTCTAAATAATCATTTTCTCATTTTTAATTTAATTGGCTTTTTATTTTTTAATTATAAATGTATTTCATATATTGTGGATATGAGTTCCTTATCAGATATATAATTTGCAAATGCTTTTTCCTGTGCAGTAGGTTGTCTTTTCAATATCTTGATTTTATTTGCAGCATAACTATTTTAAATTTTGATTAAGTACAATTTATATGTTTTTCCTTCTGTTATCAGCATTGTCACGTCATATCTAAAAAACCATTGTTGAGTCCAAGATCAAGAACATTTGCATCTACATTTTTCATAAAGATTTTATAGTTTTATCTCACATATTTGGGCCGTTGATCCATTTTTAGTTAACTTTTGTGTATGGTTTGAGGTTGATGTCCAGCTTCATTGTTTTGCATGTGGATAACCCATTGTCCCAACATCATTGGTTGAAAAGCCTATTCTTTACTGATTGAGTGGTCTTGGGAACCTTGTTAAAAAGTAATTGGTATTAAATGTAGGAGTTTATTTCTGAACTCTCAATTCTATACATTGGTGTGTGTGCATATATGTACACATACACACACACACACACACACACACATATCTATCTTTATGCCAGTACCACATTGTCTTTAATAGTATAACTTTGTAGTAAGCCTTATCATGAGGAAGGGGGAAATGAGAAAATGAGGATTAGAAAATAAGGAATCCTCCAACTTTGTTCTTATTTTTCAAAATAATTTTGACTATTCTGGGTCCATTGGACTTCCATATTAATTTTGGGGCCAGCTTCTCAATTTCTAGAAAAGGCAGCTGAGATTTTTGATAGAAATTGCATTGCATATGTACATCACTACTTAATAATGTTTATGCCTTCTTATACCTCCTTGAAAATCTTTTAAAATTTGATTTAATTTTATTTTAAGTTCCAGGTTACCAGTGCAGGACATGCAGGTTTGTTACAAACGTAAGCATGTGCCATGGTGGTTTGCTGCACCTATCAAACTGTTACCTAGGTATTAAGCCCTGCTCCTTGAAGATTTTTAATAGGCTTATTCAATTTTACTTTTTTGAAAGTTGTTCTTTTTTGTCCATGTTTTCTAAATGTAAAAGACTCCCATCTGTTAAGATCAGATTTTGACATTTTCATTAGAAGTCTGGCTCAATTTCAGTAATCAGTTGTGATTTTTAGTTAATAAGCTCAGTTTTTGTGATAGTTTTAAAATCTCAAGGTTAATATGTGTGCATGTGCGAATGTGTTTTCCTTTTGTGACCCCAATCCTCCATCTTTGATCATTCGAGAGTCATAATTACATTATCCACTTGGGTTACTGTTTCAGAACAACGTTTTATGTTCACAGCTAAGAGTTCTCACCTTATGAGCAAATCATAAGCAACTTGACCCAACCTGCTTGCTTGGCTGTTTCTGCTTACACCCATCACCCTAGGTAAGAGTGCGTTATTGGCTGAGGCTCCACGTTGCAGGTGAAATTTTTTGTAATCTTAATTTATGCGTGGGATACCCCTGTGAGTGGGGATCCTCAGTGAGTGTGTGGGTGGGATCTTGCTCTTGATGTAGGGCCTTTATCATGTATGCTATTGCCCTTTTGAAACAAGAATCAGAGCCGTCTTTGCTTGGTTTTGTTCCTGGAGCCTAGAAAGATCCTTGTTCAAGTCTTCATTTATTACTGATTTTACTGCTTAATTGCTGGTCCATGGAGATGGTTACCTAATGTTTAATTATGAGTGCATTTTAAATGATCTGAGAATCTTTTATCTATCATTATTCTGTGTTGAGAGTAGTAGAGAGTGAGACTTTATAAAAATTCCCAAGTCCATCTTGACTTAATATTTACTTCACAATATACAGATGAGTTAAAGCAGGTATTTACAGAATAACAATTATAATGTAATCTTTCTTTTTATAAAATTATACATGCAAACTCATACACTTACATGTATGAGTATGTGTTATCCAACTCCAGCCTGCCTTTCCCCTTCACCAATGTATTCTTTAAACTGTCTCCAAAATGATCTTGTAAAAATTAGACGTTAGACAAATATTGTTGAAATTAAATTGTTCATGTTATCTGTACCATTTCCATAAATCCTAACATAAGAATTTCACTCTTTTTCTAATCACCTTGGAATATATTATCAAATGTTCCTCTTGAGCACTTTCCCTTTAACTAGGTACTATGTCTTTGATCTATGCTAGCAAACTGGTTTCATTGAAGTTTTCACTTTTGAAACTAATCTTCTCTGCAAGCATAATCAACTATTATTTTGATATTTATTCTTTATCACAGATTTTATTTATTTATTCTGTATAAGATATTTATTCTGCCACAGAGTGTCCCAGTATCCACCTTATGCTTTGGCAGTATATTTTCAGCAAACGGTTGCAGAGAAATTTCACAGATTGTCCAGAAATAATTGAGCTACAAGTTATGTATTTATTGCTCTGTAATATTAAGAACAGCAGAAGTGAGTCTAGCCTATTTTTTTTTTTTCTTTGAGATGGATTCTTGCTCTGTCACCCAGGTTAGAGTGCAGTGGCACATTCTCGGCTCACTGCAAGCTCTGCCTTCCTGGTTCAAGCAATTCTCTTGCCTCAGCCTCCCGAATAGCTAGGATTACAAGCACCAGTCACCGTGCCTGGCTAATTTTTGTATTTTGAGTAGAGACGGGGTTTCACCAGCTTGGCCTGGCTGGCCTCAAACTCCTGACCTTGTGATCTACCCGCCTCGACCTCCCAAAGTGCTGGAATTACAGGCGTGAGCCACCGCGCCTGACCTGGCCTAACTATTAAATAAGGGGAACACCACATACTTGTATCGCTTTCTGGTGCTGTGCATATTGCCTGTGCTCTGAATTGAAGTCTGGTTTTCCTTATAAGATTTATTTTTCTGATGGCAATTATATTTAACAAGCACAATTTTTTGCAAGCATGTCATTTACTTTTTTAAAATAATAATAATCTGGCTTATAGTTCAAAACGTTAGCTAATATTGTGAGATGCAGTCCCTGGTTTCCTTTTATTGTTGTTTACTGTTCTGTTGGTATTCATTTTGCAACCATTGGCCACTTACAAAGTAGCTACAAAGTTAAAAGCTCTTGGAAAAATAAAATTGACTACAGACTGCTATTAATATGGAGTTACTTTGGCCTGGCACAGTGGCTCACGCCTGTAATCCCAACCCTTTGGGAGGCCAAGGTGGGTGCATCACTTAAGGTCATGAGTTCGAGACAAGCCTGGCCAACAGTAGGAAACTCCATCTCTACTAAAAATACAAAAATTAGCTGAGTGTGGTGGCACTTGCCTGTTAATCCTAGCTACTTGGGAGGCTGAGGCAGGAGAATTGCTTAAACCCGAGAGGCAGAGGTTGCAGTGAGCCGAGATCACACTGCTACACTCCAGAGCAGGACTCTGCCTCAAAAAAACAAAAAACAAAAACATTGAGTTACCTCAATACAAAAAGCCCCAAATAAACAAAAAAACTCAAACAATTTAATTATTTACCCAACTACAATGCTACAATGGAATCAGAATAATGGAATTGCATAATTGGTTGGTAATCTATTTCACCAATTTTTTTTTTTTTTTTTTTTTTGAGATGGAGTCTCGCTCTGTCACCAGACTGGAGTGCAGTGGTGTGATCTCGGCTCGCTGCAACCTCTGCCTCCCAGGTTCAAGCAATTCTCCTGCCTTAACCTCCTGAGTAGCTGGGACTACAAGTGCATATCACCATGCCCAACTAATTTTTGTTGACAGGGTTTCACTACGTTAGCTAGGATAGTCTCAATCTCTTGACCTTGGGATCTGCCAGTCTTGGCCCCCCAAAATGCTGGGATTACAGGCATGGGCTACCACACCTGGCTTACCGAATTTTTTTTGATAGAAATGAGCTTACTTTACAAGATTCCCTTTTTCATTAATATCTGGAATTCAGAGAACATTTTATTATCACTAATAACTCACATAATCCAGTGGGTTAAAATCAGTCACAAGATGAAGCCATAATACTTTACATTGATCTTTTATAAATTAATTTACCATATTTTTCATCTGTTGCTATAACCAGTAGAGTGTTAGTTGAAACACACCAATAATTATGTAATTGTTAGGGCACCATCAGAGTGTCAATTTTCTGATCAGAAACTTCTGTGACTATGGTGCCTTTGTTCAAGTTCTTGTCCTGCATAAAAATCCATCCAATCTTAATCAGTTTGACCTTGAAGTGAAATTCTTATAAACCTTATAACCCTTTACAAAGTTTCGCTCAAGACATGTCAGTGCCTCAAGAAAACCTTGTTGTGTTTTTATTCCAATGTTCAATTTATGGAAAAAAAAAACAAATAATACCCTTATGAATTTATTCAATATGTTCACACACAGATTTCTTTTTAAATGTTTAATTTTTACAAACCTTCCATAACTTGTTTGAACATTTAACTTTGTCTTATCTAATTTAAAACAGTCTTTCAACCCTCTGTACTAGGCAAAAATTTACATTCCCATGCCTTCTTATATTTTTTTAACTAAAGACACGTTTTACTTGTCTTACATACCTTGCATGTAAATATTTTCAGTGGTCTCCACTACATGTTTTAATGGTAGCTCTTAGCAATTTTTAATTTTGGTGAAATAGTAAGTTATTTTGGTTACATACTTAGGTGTAGATAAGATCTGACTATTTCCAGTATAGCTAGGAATGTGGTATATGTCCTCAGGCTTTATCAAACTGTAGAGCAGGAAAGTCGAACAATTTTCAAAAGTCGAAAGTGGTTTATGACCTTAAAGCATTTAACCAACCTGGTTTCTGACTTGCATAATTTAGACCATGTCTACATTTTGAAGACATTTCTATTTTTATTTTACTGATAATTTTAAAGCCAGTCTATTTGCCAAAGTCCTACCTAAATCACATGAATCTGAAAATTGTTTCGGCTTATTTACTTCATTTATGAGCACTCTTTTGTTTATAAGCCAATTTGGTAGACACAATAAATAGCAATAAGTGTACAAATAAACACATCTAGACATGTATACATACACACAAATGAAGATCCTAGATTGGAACACTAGTCATGAGATAGCAATCTCTCTGGGCATGGGAATGTAAATTTTTGCCTAGTACAGAGGGTTGAAAGATTGTTTTAAATTAGATAAGATAAAGCTAAATGTTCAAACAAGTTACCGAAGGTTTGTAAAAATTAAACGTTTAAAAAGAAATCTATGTGTAAACATATTGAATAAATTCGTAAGGTTATTATTTAAAATCACTGGTTTTATTATTTAAAAATCACTGGTTTTATTTTCTTTGCCCCAATTGATAATGCAATTAAGGCTGTGAATCAAAATTTTGCATAAAGAAGCTTCCATGGCAGTTTGAATTTTAAAGACCAAACCTCCCTAGACTCCTAAGAACACTGAGACCAAATAGCACCAAAGGAGAGCATCACACGTTCACCAGGCCCCCTGCTTAGAACAGCAGATGAAATCCTGGACACATGCAATGTCCTCCTGCTTTCCAATTCACCAGTAAACTTAAGATTCCATACAATATTGTGTCCAAACAGTATCGCAACTGGGAGAGAAAATTCTAAGAAGGGTTTAGTACCAGACCTCATAACCTCTGCCAAGGGCATCACTTTTGGAGAGGTTGAGGTCCAGAGATTCCCCCAGGGCATCCCCCTTTGGGATCCAATCTTAGAGTCTCAAACGACTCTGACCTTAAGTTGGCACCAGGGCCCACTTTATGCTTTCTCTTCAGAGACAATGGCCTACTAAGCTTTGTAAGGCCATGCTTTCCCATGATTCCTGTTCCACTAGAGTGATAGCCATGAACTAAAAAACATTAGAGTTTATTTTTCTTTCAAAATATTTGATCTAAGCACTTATTTTTCTTTAAGCCAGTTAGAGCTATTTTATATAAACATCACAAACATAACACACAGACAGAAGGAGATCTAGTAGTTGTAAGATTTTTCATGTGCCACTCTCTTAATTGAATCACTGGCCCCAGAATGTAGCTGTGCAAGAACCAGGGCCAGGAAAATGTGTGCAGTTTCTAAGGCCTAATAAGTAGGTACAGCTGGAAGACAAAAATAGACTTTGAGAGGGATCCATCCACCTCTAATCTCTGAAGATCCAAGAGGAAAACAGATGTTTATTCCAAAATGGGTCAGTGGCACCTCATGTTTTTCCCAAGGAGTCCCAGGTCATCAGAAGCCATCCTGGTACCCCTCATGTGCGCATCAAGAGTGGCAAGATAAAAATGAAGAATAATTCAGTTGACTGAGAAAATCTTTTTCCAGAAAAACAAGATCCATGAAGAGAAAAGACATAAAGGTCTTTTAAATATACCTATAGCTTGGATATCCATGGACATCTACTTTTAACTAAGCTAACTTTTAACTGTAGTGCTCCCTTTTTTTTTTTTTTTTTTTTTTTTTTTTTTGGAGGCGGAGTCTCGCTCTGTCGCCCCCAGGCTGGAGTGCAGTGGCGCGATCTCGGCTCACTGCAAGCTCCGCCTCCCGGGTTTACGCCATTCTCCTGCCTCAGCCTCCCGAGTAGCGGGGACTACAGGCGCCGCCACTACGCCCGGCTAATGTTTTGTATTTTTAGTAGAGACGGGGTTTCACTGTGTTAGCCAGGATGGTCTCGATCTCCTGACCTCGTGATCCGCCCGTCTCGGCCTCCCAAAGTGCTGGGATTACAGGCTTGAGCCACCGCGCCCGGCCGTAGTGCTCCTTTTTTAAAAGGTCATTTTAAATATCTTATTACCCAACCTTAGGTATGCCAAAATGGCCAATTGAACCATGGAGACGTAGAGAATAGTTATTTTTATCATTCCTGCAACCAGTTTGCACAGGGAGAGAGAAGCCAAAAGTCTGAATAGGAAAAACTTTCATGCCTTTGCCGGTATGTCAGGCTACTGGGTTCCCTTGCCCTAAGCCATGGAATCTTAATGACCCTGGAGCCCTGTGATTTAGGATGCACTCAAGGAGTGCAGGCTGAAAATGATTGGTTAGTTACCCACCTGAAAAGGGGGGATAAAGGGGTCTCTTTGTTCATCTCTCTTTCCAGTGAATACCTGGTGTATGTGACAGAGAGAACAAAAGGTATCCTTCTTTCTTCTTCCAACCTTATATCCCTGAGTCCTGGCAGCCTGTGCAGGTGCCAGCTGTGGGTGCGAGTGTAACATTCAGCCATGAGGCAAGAGGCATAACCGACAGGAATACTTGCACTCATCTGAGTGGAGCCTAAGCCACCTGCTGTTAGTAACCTTTGAATTCTCCAGACCTTATCTATGCCACAGATGCAAGCATGACCCTTATTCATGAAACAGGAAGGTCTAATCAGCAGGAATTAGTCATGCTCACCTGTACTGTGGCCCTTGACCCTACTATAATCTGTCTTAGATCTAGTGTTCCATTCCAGGGCTTCAAAGCAAAGCTTGGGACAAAAGGTGCCTCAGGAGGGAGTATGAAGCCATTACATTAGTCCCAGATGGCCCTCACCAAACTGCAGCTAGCAACTAGCAGGGGCTGCTCCTCTGTTGCCTCTCATTCACAAACAGGTGAAGCTGTGGGGCCAGAGCCTCCTCAAACAAGGGAGAGAAAGGGAGTCCCATGAATTTGGGACCTACTCTAATTAGGTGGCAACTAGTAAGTTGCACTGTTTTGAGGACACCCCTCAGATTCGTGCTAAGAGAGGATGGGGCCTAGATTGGAGAGGAGAACTGAAAGGCCCACTTGAGTCCAAGAGGAGGTCCACCCTCCTTTCTTCAATCCCCCAAATCACCCGGGCTCCTGGATGGAAACAACAGTCTGAATCACCAGAGTCAGGGAAAGAAACCTCAGGACCCATCAGTCCTGCTGCACCATTTTGCAGATTGGCCCTGGACCTGGTGACCCATGTCTTGAGACAGTCTGCCCTCCAGTGGTTCACATTCGCATTAGTCAACAGGTACTTCTTGAGAACTTTGGGATTTGTGAGCCTGCATGGTGGCTATTACAGCCTCTGACTTTTTCTTATGTCTCCTTCTCTCTTTTGGGCCTCCTAATTCTATTGTGGAAGACAAAGGTGGCCACTTTCAGGAGGTCCTCCAAAGTACTATTTGGTCTTATGGCCTGTTTCTGCAGCTTCCTCCTGATATCAGGGGCTGCCTGAGTAGTAAACTCATCCCCTAGGACCAGCTATCCCACTATTACGTGAGTGGATAGAGGGGTGTGTTTTGCCAAGTTTCCTCCCAGCCACCCCCCAGGAAGGCAGTGTGACTCCCATCCAATCCCTTGTCTACCATGGATAGTGTGGTGCAATTGAGAGGCCTAGTCCCAGACCCTTGCAAGGCCTCCAGTACGTACACCTGAAAGAGTTTCCTCCTCTATTCTCCTATTTCATCATTGGGATCCCATTTAAGGTCTTCCAATGGTACTGCTATTCTTCTAATTGAATAAGGATCCTTCCCTTCCCTGGCCCTATATAGATATAAAGCTCATCCCACAAATTCTCTGTCTCTTCTCAAGTGGCCTGCATTTCAGCATTTGATTCAAAAGTAACATGGCCCTCCTTCCAGGAGAGCACAAATGCTTGCGTTAAGTTCTGGAAAACCTCTATGTACATATCAGAGCCATCTGAAAACCTGCCAAGATCCCCCTTTATTTCCTTAAGTCCTGAAAAGAAAAGGGGACCTGGACCTTAATGGGGCCATATTCACCAGACATCTGTTGTAGGGGTAGTTGAGACTTGGACCTGTCTAAAATTAGGATTCCTAGGCTGTGACAAGCTTGAATGAGAGACTAGATAGAAAGGAATGGAGGGGGGTTATTCCTCTGCTGAAAGTACCTCTGGGGTTTGCTTCCCTATTTTCCTGGCATTTCCCCATAAAGCCTCTCCCCAGATGGCCACTAGGAGAGCTGAATCAATCCTATTATGTTGCCAAAGGTCTGGGTTACCCTGCAAGGCAAAGAAAGCCTGCACATAAGGGACCTTGGACCATTTGCCCTCATGTTTACAGAAAAGCTTCCTTTCTGAGGCAATGCTTTTCTGTGCTTCAATGTGCTTGGCACTAAGTTGGCAACCAAGTAAAACTACCAGAACATTTTCACCACAAACTTGTGTACAGATACCAACGCACATCACAAGGCACACTTCGCTTTATCTGTGCTACTCTTAACCTTCCATTTTATACTCTTGATTACTAAACCAAATGTTCATTATATGCAGTAACATCTCTGGTTTGCAATATCCTTCATACATTAACATTGTATATAAGAGATGGGAACCATGAAAGCCGCAAAAGAAAGTAAGAAACAAACAATAGGAAAGACTGGAGGTCCTAGTGCTGATGCCCTAACAGGGAGTCAGGAAATGGAGTTTGTCCTGGGTCCTTTGGATAACACAGTGGTGTAGCCTCGGCCAGATACCCTCAGTTGCCGCAGGACCTTTTCCTGGTCCCAAATGATGGCTAGACCTCTGTGAAGGAAAACTGGGTTGGAACAAAGACGACATTCCCAATACCCAAGGATGATGGGGGATTGACAGTGTCCTCCCCCACAACCATGTTCTCCATGTCTTAAGTATGGCAGCTGTGCTAATCGCTTTTAACTGGCTGACACAGGCCTGGTATTTTTCTTTCATTTTGACTATTGAGAGGTTTAAAGACTCCAAAAAAAAAAATGGCAGAAAACAGATTCACTTTTACTCATGCTTCTGCAAATCCCAGATGAGACCCCAAAATGTTATGGGATTTTTAGGGTGTCAGTTTTCTGGCCGGAAGCCTCCGTGGCCATGGCGCCTTTGTATGAGTTCTTGTCCTTCGTCCAGTAAGAATGAAGTATGCAGACAAGTGAAGGGTGAACAAGCCAGAAATGAGCTTTATTGAGTGTTACAACAGCTCAGAGGAGACCTGCAGTGGGTAGCTCCTCTCTGAAAGCAGGTCATCTATCAAGCGTTCAGTTCTCAGTGAGAGGAGGCCCTGGAGAGGAGGGTAGCTCCTTGCTGCAACCGGTCATCCCAATGTCTGAAGCTCTCAGAAGAGAGAAGGCCCTGGAAAGGATAGCTCTTCTCTGCTGGCAGGTCATCTCTGCAACTCTCAGCAGAGAGGCTAGCTCCTCTCTGAGACTGGTTTTTCTGTTGTCTCCTGCTGTCACCAGAAAGGGTAGCTCCTCTCTGCAGCTGGTAGTCCCATCATCTCTCTGCCCTCTTCATCCTCTGACCGTCCGCTGCCCTGCTCTGGCTGAGCCCAGGGCTTCTATGGACCTCAGAGGAGAGGAAGCACATGCCAGTTGGTCCATAGGCAGCCATAGGTGGCCATGGTTGGGCCCAGAAGAGACACCACTAGTCTGAACTCCAGTTCGTGGGACTGGCAGCCTGGGTCCCAGCCTTCAGGCCTCCCTAGCCTGAAGGTGGAGCCTAACCGGAGATCCACCCCTTTATGCTCAGGACTCTGCCTTCCACTGCCATTCCAGGCCCCAACCCTGGGGCACGGCCTCAGACATGCTCTGAGATCCAAGCAGGTGCCCAGAGAGGAGAGAGACCAGGCAGCAGTAGCAGATATCCCTGGGCCATCAGAGAATGCGGGTCTCTTCCAGGACCCCCAAGGATGCAGGCTGCAAAGATGACCAAGTCCTATGCCTGAAAGAATGGCCGCAGCTGCATCCCGGGAGCTCCCACCTCATCAACTCGGGAGAAGGGCAGTTCCAGCTTTTCCCCGGCTCCCACCCGCTCTGTGGAGTGGGAGGCTCAGGTCTGCAGCAGCAGGTCAGGTGGTTGCAGCTGCATCCAGGAGGGCAGATCCTGCCTGCTCTTGGCCCTCCACAGGCGTGGAGAGGCTCATCATACCCACAGCCACAGTTTGGGTGGTTGTAGGCTCACCCAAGAGGGCAGGGCTCTTGCCTCCTCTGTAGAACAGAAGGCCTGGGTCTGCAGACATGATTTGGGCAGCTGCAGTGGCACCCAGGGAGCTCCTGCCCCAATTCAGAAGGGGCAGGGCTCCCACCAGCTCCGTGGTGCAGCCCCAGCCACGCCTCCCTGCTGCAGCCAGCATGATGGCAGCAGCCACTGTCATCATAATCATGTAATAAGTATTATAAATCATAATTCCATGACCCTGTGAATAGTGTTATGTAGACTGGTTAAACATTTATCTTCAGATGTTTCCGTTTAGGCTCTGATGTTCTGAGAGAGTCAATATAAGGTTGACTCTGTCAAGACCTCCCAAACAGAGTTGAATTATGATGTGCTAGCATGGAAAATTATGGAACACGTGCAGCCGCCATGGACATAGCAGTCTTTTTCTCTTGCTTCCATGTTAGTTTTCTGCGTCTATCTCATTTTCAGCACTGATCCACCAGTACTTTCTCTGACCTAACACTTTTGAGTTCTCTCTCCTTCTACTCAAACTATTACTACATATTAATATCTCTCTCATTCATCTCACCGTATGCTGTGTATTTCACGTGTATGGTGATTTAAATTTTACTGATACCTTACCTTCTTATTATTTACACTCTGATCTCTCATAAAAAAATTGTCTCTACTCACAATATACTTGATTATTTTCTGACATTTATGTCTTTTTTTTTCTGGACTCAAGGCTTAGTTTATCTATCAATTAATTTACACTTCATTGTTCTTTTGAGTTTAATGACTTTTTATAATGCAGAGAAAGGTGTTCCTCAATTATTAGTCATCTGTGTTTCCAATTCTGTGAGTTGCCAGTTGACAACATGAACTCAATAACTCTCTCTTTAGTTTGAATCATGGCTTCATTATTTATCAGTAGTTTGTAGGTTCCATGGGATGGCTTCTCATTTATTTTAACCAATATGCTCTGCGATGTTATGGAGGTGTATTTGTATTCCTAGACTACTAAATGCTTTTATTTTAAAGAAAATTTTTAATTTTTGTTTGTATGTAGTATGCATATATGTTTATAAGGTACAAAATATATTTTAATGGAGGCACGCAATGTAATGTAATCACATAATAGAGAATGGGGTATCCAACCCAAGTATTTATCCTTTGAGTTACAAACAATCTAATTGTATTATTTTAGTTATTTTTAAATGTACAAATAAGTTATTATTGAGTATAGTCACCCTGTTGTACTATCAAATAGTATGTCTTATTCATTCTTTCTATTTTTCTTGAACCCATTAAGCTTCTCCATATCTCCCCAACTCTCTCACTACTCTTCTCTGCCTCTGGTTACCATCCTTCTACTCTCAATGTCTATGAGTTCAATTGCATTGATTTTTAAATCCCACAAATAAGTGAGAACATGTGACGTTTGTCTTCTGTGCCTGGCTTATTTTGCTTAACTTAATGATCTCCAGTTCCATCCATATTGTTGCAAATCACATGATCTCATTCTCTTTTACAGATGAATAGTACTCCATTGTGTATATGTACCACATTTTCTTTATTCATGTATATGTCGATTGACACCTAGGTTGCTTCTAAATCTTGTCTATTGTGAACAGTTTTGCAACAAAGACAGAAGAGCAGATGTCGCTTCAACACACTGATTTCCTTTCTTTTTAGAATATACCAAGCAGTGGGATTGCTGGATGATATGGTAGTTCTAGTTTTAGTTTTTTGAGGAACGTCCAAACTATTCTCCATTGTTGTACTAATTTACATACCCAGCAACAGTGTATGAAGGTTAACTTTTCTCCACATCCTTGCCAGTATTTGTTATTGCATGGCTTTTGGATATAAGTCATTTTAACCTGGGTGTGAGTATATCTCATTATAATTTTGATTTGCATTTCTCTATTGATCAATAATGTTGAGCAACTTTTCATATGCCTGTTGGGCATTTGTATGTCTTCTTTTGAAAAATGTCTATTCGAATCTTTTGATTTGCTTATCAGTCATTCAATAAGCTGATTTTTTGATGAGCTTATTAGATTTTTTTCTATACATTTGTTTGAGTTGCTTATATATTCTGGTCATTAGTCCCATGTCAGGTGAGTAGTTTGCAAATATTATCTCCTATTTTTGGGGTGTGTCTTCAATTTCTTGATTATATCTTTTGCTATGCAGAAGCTTTTTAACTTGGTGTGATTGCATTCATCCATGTTTGCTTTGGTTGCCTGTACTTGTGGGGGATTACTCAAGAAATGTTTGTCCATTCAAATGTCCTGGTGGTTTTCTCCAATCTTTTCTTGTAGTAGTTTCATAGTCAGAGATCTTAAATTGAAGGTTTTCATTCGTCTGTATTTGGTTTTTGTATATGGTGAGAGATGCGGGTCTAGTTTCATTCCTCTGCAAAAGGATACCCAGTTTGCCCAGTACCTTTTATTGAATAGACTGTCTGTTCCCCAGTGTAGGTTCTTGGCAACTTTGTGAAAAAGGAGTTCACTGTAGGTATGTGGAAATTTTTCTTTTGGATTTCTATTTAATTGATCTTTGTGTCTGTTTTTATGCCAGAACTATGCTAGTTTTGTTACTATAACTCTGAGGTATAATATAGTTAGGTGATATGATTTCTCTAGTTTTGTTCCTTTTGCTTAGGATAGCTTTGAATATTCTAGGTTTTTGTTGTTCTATATAAGTTTTAGGATTGTTTGTTCTATTTCTGTGAAAAATGTCATTGGTATTTTGATAGGGATTGCATTGAATTGAATCTGTAGATTGATTTGGGTTGTATGGACATTTTAATCATACTGATTGTTCCGATCCCTGAACATGTAATATCTTTTCATTATTTGGTGTCTTCAATTTTTTTCAGTGATGTTTTATAGTTTTCATTATAGAGATCTTTCACTTTTTTGGTTAATTCCTAGGTAAGTAATTGTATTTGTGACTATTTGGAGTAACGTTATGTATTTCATTTCTTTTTCACATTGTTCAGTTGCCATAGAGCAATGCTACATTTTTGTTAAATTTGTATCCTCCAACGTTCCTGATTTTGTTTATCATTGCTAGTAGGCTTTATGGAGCGTTTAGGTTTTTCTAAATATAAGATCACATCATCCACAAACAAGGATAATTTGACTTCTTTTATTCCAATATTGATGCCATTTATTTCTTTCTCTGGTTTGATTCCTCTGTGTAGGAATTTCAGTATTATGTAGAATAATGGTGGTGACAGTGGACATCTTTTTTGTGTTCCAGATCTTAGAGAAAGAATTTTAATATTTTTCCTCACTAGTGTGATACTAGTAGACAAGCTGTGAGTCAGTCATAAATACCTTTTTACATGTTGAAGTATGTTTCTTCTATACCCAATTTTTTTATTGTTTTTGTTATCAAAGAATGTTGATTTTGTATCAACTACTTTTTGAGCATCAATTGAGATTATTGTATGAATTTTATTCTTTATTCTGTTGACATGATGTATTACATTGATTGACTTGCATATGTGGAATCATCCTTGCATGACAAGGATAAGTTCCACTCAGTCACGATGAATGATCTTTCTAATGTATTGTTGAATTCAGTTAGCTAGTATGTCATTGAGAATTTTTGAATCATATTCATCAGGGATATTAACCTGTAGTCTTGGGGATTTTTTTTTTTTTTTTTGATGTGACATAGAATGAATTTAGAATTATTCATTTTTCTCTATTTTTTTGAAATTAGTTGAGTAAGATTGGTATTATTCTTTAAAAGTTTGATATAATTCAGCAGTGAAGCCATCAGCTCTTGGGCTTTTCTTTGGTGGAAGACTTTTTTTACAACTTCAATCTCATTACTTGTTATTGGTCTTTTCAGGTTGTGGATTTCATCCTGGTTCAATCTTGGTAGGTCATCTGTGTTTAGGAATTGTTTCATTTCTTCTAGATTTTCCAATTTATTGGCATGTAGGTACTCTTAGTAGCCAATAAATTTATATCTTCTCCCTTTTTTTTAGTTAGTCATCTGGCTAAAAGTTTGTCAATTATTGTTAACTTTTCAGAAAACAAACTTGTTTTCATTGATCATCTGTATTGTTTTATTTGTTTAAATTTCGTTTATTTCACCTCTGAGCTTTACTCTGATCTTTCTTTTCTTTTACTAACTTTGAGTTTTGTTTTCTCTTGCTTTTCTAGTTCTTAAAGATGCACTGTTAGATTATTTATTTGAAGGGCTTTTTAAAAATAATCATTTATAACTATAAACTTCCCTCTTAAGTACTCCTTTTGCTATATCTCATAGGTTTTGCTGTGCTGTATTTCCATTATGATTTGTTTCAATAATTTTTTCAATTTTTTTCTTAATTTCTTCATTGACCCACTGATCAATCAGGAGCATATTGTTTAACTTGCATGTATTTTTATAGTTATCAAAATTTCTCTTGTTATTAATTTATAGTTATAGTCCCTTGTGGTCAGAGAAGATGCTTGATATAATTTCATTTTTTAAAAAATATTTTAAGACTTTTTTCTGACTTGGCATATGGTCTATACTTGAGAATGAACCATGTGCTGAGGAAAATAATGTGTTTTCTTCAGCCATTGGATGAAATGTTCACTTTATTCTCCCACTTTTTAACCTTTTGTTGTTTCTATTGATATCTTTTTTATACTGTGTATGTCTTGAAAAGTTGTTATTATTTCTGTTTGGTTCATTATTTAGTCTTTCTACTTAGAATAAGTCAAATACTACATTTGTGGTGTTACAGTATTCTGTGTTTTTCCATATACTTGCTATTCCCAGTGAGTTTTGTACCCACGGGTGATTATTTATTGCTCATTAACATCCCTTTCTTTCTGATTTAAGTACTCCTTTTAGCATTTCTTGTAGGACAGGTCTGATAATGATGAAATCCCTCAGCTTTTGTTTGTCTGGGAATGTCTTTATTTCTCCCCCATGTTTGTAGGATATTTTCACTGAATATACTATTCCAGGGTAAAAGCTTTTTCTTTCATCACTTTAAATATGTCATGTCACACTCTCCTGGCATGTAAGATTTCCACTGAAAAGTCTGCTGGCAGACATACTGGAGCTTCATTGTATCTTACTTGTTTTTTTGTTTGTTTGTTTTGTTTTGTTTTTTCCTCCTCTTGCTGCTTTTAAGAGTCTTTATTTTTCTTTGATCGTTGGAAGTTTGCATATTAAATGCCTTGAGGTAGTCTTCTTTGGGCTAAATCTGCTTGCTGTTCTATAACCTTCTTGTATTTTGAGAATTGATAGCATTCATAGGTTTAGAAGTTCTCTGTTATTATCCTATTAAGTAAGCTTTCTACTCCTATCTCTTCAGTATGCCAATTGCATTTTTTAACTGCAGAATTTTTATTTGATTATTTTTAATTATTTCAATATCTTTGTTAAATTTATTTGATAGACTGCTGAATTTCTTCTTTGTGTTTTCTTGAATTTCTTTGCCTTTCTTCAACTGAGCTGTTTTGAATATCTGACTGAAAAGTCACGTATCTCTGGTTTTCCAGGACTGGTCCCTCGTGGCTTTTTTAGCTCATTTGGTAAGATCATTTTTTTTTCCCAGATGATGTTGATACTAGCAGATGTTCTTCAGTTCTGGGCATTGAGACATTAGTTATTTATTACAGTCTTCACTGTCTGGGCTTGTGTGTACCCATCCTTCTTGGGAAGGCTTTCCAGATATTTGAAAGACTTGGGTGTTGTGATCTAATCTTTATCTGCTTTAGCTGGGACACTGCAAGCCTAGTAATGCTGTTGTTCTTGCAGACATGTATGGGTACCAACTTGCTAGTCTTTGATAAGATCTGGGGGAATTCCCTGGATTACCAGACAGAGACTCTTGTTCTCTTCTCTTACTTTCTCCCAAACAAAAGGAGTATATTTCTCTGTTCTGAGTCATCTAATTCAGGGGGAGGAGTAACACATGTACCCCCATGGCACCACCACTATGACTGCATTGGGTTCAGCCTAAAGCCAGAACAGCAGTGGGTCTCTCTCAAGATCTGCTATATTCAGTCCCTGATTCCTGCCTATGTTCATTCAAGGCCCTGGGACTCTATAATCAGCATTTGGGAAAGCCAGCCAGGCCTGTGGCCTTCCCTTCAGAGTAGCAAAGGTCTCCCAGGTCCTGGGTAGGTCTATAGGTATTGTCCAGGAGTCAGGGACTGAAGTTAAAAACCCTTGAAATCTACCTGGTGTTCTACTGTATTGTAGCTGAGCTGGCATTCATACAAAAAGATAAAGACCTTCCCACTATTCTCTCCTTTTACCAAAGGCAAAAGAGTGTCACCCAGTATCCTCTGCCGCCCAGTATCCTCAGGCCACAGAGAGTACTACGAGACTACTGCTGATGCTCCATTAAGGTTGAAGGGATCTTAAGTCAGCTTGTGGTGAATGCAGCCTTTCCTGGGACTCACTCTTCAGGGCAGTGGGCTCTGCTCTGGCCTCAGGCAGGTCCAGCAATTCTGTCTAAGAGTCAAGTCCTGGAATTGGGAACTCCAAGAACCTACTTGGTGTTCTACTTCCCTGTGCCTCTGCTGGGACCTAAGATGTAAGACAAAGTTTTCTTTACTTTTTCACTTGCTTTCCTCAAGCAAAAGGAATTTTGTCCCATAGCCATCACAGGTAGTAATGTGCTGTGTCTTATCTAAAGCCCGGAAGCCTCAGAGTCTTACCGTTGACTCTCAACATGGTATCTGGGTATCGCTGTTGGTTATTCGGGGCCCAAGGGCTCTTCAATTAGCAAGTGATAAATACTGCCAGGACTGAGTCATTCCCTTCAAGGCAGCATGTTCTCTTCTGGCCCACCCAAGACATACCTAGAAATTTCATCTGTGAGCTAGCATCTGGAACAATGGACTCATGACTCTGACCATTGCCCCATACTGCTATGACTGAGCTAGTATCCAAGAACAACACAAAGTCCTTGCCACTGTCCCTCTCCTCTCCTTAAGTGGAAGGAAGGAGTCCCTTTCAAAGCTGTTAGCTGTACAGCCTGGGATTATGGGAGGAATAATACCTGTACTACCTTAGTTGCCCTAGTTGTTGTCCCAGGAGATAATGTGCCCCCTCAGTCCACTGTCTCTGGGCCCAGATTAGCACTAGCGCTTGCCCAAGACTTACAGTCCTTTATGGCCTAGACTGCCTTTTAAGTTTACTTAGAGATCCAGAGCACTTTAGATTTCAGTTGGCAGGTTCACAGCAACTCAAGTTTGGATAGCTGAAATCGGCAATTCCGCTCTGGCTAGGACATATTTAACTTCTCCCTCCATGGGCCAGTGTCAACTGGGTTTTGTCCAGTTTTCCTTTCTGCTCTAACAGGGCAGCACTGAGTTTAATGCCTCACAGTTTCTGTGTTCTCCTTTCTTAATACCCAGAGACGCCCTCTGTGCCATGCCTCTACTGCCAGGGGGTGAGGGAGGGGTGGAGTGGCAATTCAAGACTGGTTTTTAAAAATATCTTCAGTATCTCTTTCAGTGATATGAGGACAAAAACAGATACTATGAGAATTCAGCTGATATTTGGTTCCTATGAAGGTATTTTTTTCTGTGTAGGTAGTTGTTAAATTGGTGTCCCAGCAGGAGAAATGATCAGTGAAGCCTTCTATTCCACCATCTTGCTCCACCTCTCTCTCCTAAATGCTTTTATAAAAAAGAAGTTTTGAATTTGATCAAATTCTTTTTGATTGTCTATTGAAATTATAATTATTCCAATTACTATGAAATTATAAAACTATAATTATTCACATTTGTATGCAATTATTGAAGTTATAATTATTCCCATATATGTATGTATATATCTGTGTATATACACATATACATATATTGTTGTATCTGAGTAGTTTGAAGTACGTTGGAAACAATTTTTCACTCTTAATTCCTTAGATCAAAGATATTCTGATGCATAGCCACACCACTATTATCAAACCTAATAACTTTGACAGAATAAATGCTTGAGGGTATGGATACCCCATTCTCCATGATGTACATTGTGATAATATTATTATCTAATATATAGTGCAAGTAAAAGTACCTCAATTGTCTCTGTAATGCTCTTTATGAATGTGCTTTTATGCGTTAAATTTAGGAGGCATTCAAGAATCATGAATTACTTGTAGTTGCCAAATCTCCTTAAACTCCTTTATCTGGAATGGTTGGCTTCTTTTGTTTTGTTTGTTTGGTTTTTTTTTTTTTATTTCTAATTCTTTTTTTTTTTTTTTTGCCTTTTAAAGATTCTAGGCCATTATATTAAGAATGTCCTAGAATCAGTAATTGTCTGGTTGCTTCCTAAAGACTGGATTCACGTTCAGGGCTTCTCTTCGTATGTCATGGACTATGTTATAGCTTAAGCTGCTGTGATAATGAGATGCCAGACTTCAGAGGTTTACGCAAGTTTAAATTTTATTTTTCTCTTATAAAAATCCAGAGGTGACCTAGAAGAAATGGTTTTTCCATACTTCCACGTGGAGCTTCCATATCTGTGTCCAAAATGGCTGCTCCAGTTGCTGTCATTTTCCAGTAATAAAAGTGGAAAGATGAAAAGAAGAGGACAGCCAGCAGTAACCTTATTAAGGATGTTACTCAGAAGTTGCGCACATCACATTTTTCAGCCACACCTGATTGTAAGGGAGACTGGGACATGTGGTATCTAGTTTGATGGTAATATGCACAACTAAAACTTGAGGATTCTACCATTAAAGAAGAATAACAGGAAAATGGACATCAGTGGAAGAACAGTCTCTCACACAAGTTAGGAATACACTTGTCGGTTAGGGCTTTCCTTGAACTGAGTTATTTGACGGCAGATGTAAGTAAGCGTGCGGCCAAACACCACTTTCCCTAGATTGTTTTTAATTGGCAAATAATTCAGAAGCTAATGGTTCATTTAGTGTGCTCAGGCTCTGCTAGAGCCTTGTCTTCTGAGAGCCTAGAGTTGGGTTTGTTTGGTTTTGAAGCGGTAGTTATCATTGAAGAAGAGAAGGTACTATAGTGGCAGCGATCTGTTAGGGAGTTTACTGTTTTTTGAGCCTTTAGAAAAGTTACTTTTCTGTCATGGCAGTTCAGTCAACTGAGTCTTGGAACCCAACCTCACATTAGCAGTCTTCAATACATTTTTTTAATTGTACTTTATTCAACAAGCAATCTATGGAGGTAAGTCCTTTGGATAGCCTCCCTTACAACATATGAGGGAAGAAGATTTTATGAGGTTGGAGATTGATACAAATTAATAATTTCTTGTCACTCTGTTGGTTGTTCTAGCACAGATCCTTGCAATCCTGAGCTTTGGGACTTTTCTATGTGCTTTCTATGGTATTGTGATTTCTTTCTTTTTCTTTTCTTTTTTTTTTTTAATAAGGAAACCAGCCTAATTATGTCTTAGGGTGGGGAAGTATAATTTTTATTTTTTGTTGCAGATTTATCAGTTGTTATTGGATTTTCTCTTAATATTTTACCACACATTTTATTTAATTTTTATTTGTGAAATATTTCAAACATGATGAAAAATATTTATGTTTTATATTTTTTCAAAGTGCTCTCAAATATTCTGGATTTTTCAGAGAATTCTTTCTTGTTTTTCAGTTCCATGAACATTTTCCTTTATATTGTCATTGTATTTGGATTTTTAGAGCCTGGCTTGTCAGTTAGGAATAGGTTTGGTTATGGACGACAGAAAATCCCAAACAAGAGTGGCTCAAACAAGGTATACATTTATTTTTTTCACCAACATAGTCTAGAAGTAAGCAGTCCAGCACTGAAATTGTAGTTCCCTGATAAATGGGGTCCCAGCTCCTTCTAGCTCCTTTTTCCAAACTTTTCAATGTATGGCTTCTATGTCATGGCCCAAGAAGGCTGGTTCATCTCAGCCATAATATATGGATTACAGCCAGAAGGAAAGTAGAAGTGGCAAAGAAGGGCACACTCATTATATTACATTTCACTAACTAGATCTTAGTCATTTGGCCACACAGCATTACAATAGTCATTGAAATATGCACCCAGCTAAAAATTAGGGATTGTATTATCAGGTAAGAAGGGAAAATTGATATAAGAGACAAATTTCCATATTTGCCACAAAAAAGGAAATAAACATCTAGATGGAATTTGCTATGTTAACCCAAGAACTAAATCCTTCCTTGAAACTCCTCCAAAATAATTGCATTTATTTTACTAGTAGGGAAAAGACCCACATTAGTACATCCTAAGTAACACTGTTTATGACAAAATTTGGTGTGAACATAATGTTCCATTCATTAGTTTCCTTTTCATTTTATTGTTAATTCTATAAGGCAGTAAGCATAGGTAATACATGTGGATATAGTCTATGAGGAGATTGTATTGTGTTATTTAAAGTATGAAACTCCCTATATCTAAATATGTTATATTATATACATACTTTCATTCACAAGGACACTAGTAAATTTAAACATTTTTTAAAAAGAGAGTTAACTTAGCCAAAAAGAGCCAAAAAGTTTCTTATTACAGAAAGCAGTATTCTCATTATTGCACAGAAAATAGTCATAAAGTCACCTTTCCCTTCTGGGAGGTCTTGGTGTGCTGAGAGTTACAAAATGATCCAGGGAGAAAGTTGTGCTAAAGTGACAGTGGCATCTACTCTTTACAGTGTAAGGACTGGGCAACAGAAGTCTAACTTATTTTATGCTGATGAACATTGGGTGTAAGATCTTGGCACGAACACCAGGGTTTTCAAATAATAAGCTTTTGAACTGGTACAAGGCCATTATGGCAGAGCAGCAGCCTAGCCCTCTTGTCATTTGTGATAAGGACATCAATATTAGTCATTGTCACCCTTCATTGTCACCCTAACTTCAGATCTTACATTCTTCCATCCCTAAGGGTGTATTTCATTGATGTTTTTCTTAGCAAACAACACAAGGACACAGGGACACAAGCTCACTTTAAACTAGTAGTTAGAGCTGAATTTATTTTCCTCCATGGGGCATTAACTACAAAGGGATAAAAATGGTTTTCATCATTTTTTTTTTCAATTTTATTAAAGCTATTTTGCATGTCTAGTCTTCTTCAAGTAAATGAACTAATTTAAGTACTTTTAAGAGGTAATACATATTATAAGTTATAATATATGTTTTGGCCAGGCACAGTGGCTCACTCCTGCAATCCCAACACTTTGGGAGACCAGAAGGGAGAATCTTTTGAGCTCAGAAGTTTGAGGCTTTCCTGGGAAACAAGAAACAACTTTCTTTAGATTGTTTGTGTGTTCTGTATGTTCATAAGATCAAGATTTTTAGGTAAAAAGCTAAAGTGAGAACATGTGGTATTTGTTCTTCTGTGCCTGGCTTATTTCACTTAATATAATAACTTCCAGTTCCATCCATATTTCTACATCACATAATTTTATTATTTTATGGTTGAACAGTATTCCTTTGTATATTTAAAACATATTTTCTTTATTTTCCATTGATGGTCAAGTAGGTTGGTTTCACACCTTCAGTATTGTGAATAGCGCTGTGACAAACATGGGAGTGCATGGATCCTTTTCGTATACTGATTTTTATTCTTGTGGATAGATACCCAGTAGTGGGATTCCTGGATTGTACAGGAATTTTACTTTTTTTGAGATATCTCCGTACTATTTTCCACACTGGTTGTACTAATTTACATTTTCACCAGCAGTGCTGATTGTTTCTTTTGCAATGCAGATGGTTTTTAGTATAAATAAGTCCCATTTATCTATTTTTGTTTTTGTTTTCTGTGCTTTTTAAGTCTTAGCTGTAAAATATTTGCTTAGATCAACATCCTGAAGAGTTTCTCGTTTTCTTTTAGTAGTTTTACAGTTTTGGGTCTTACATGTACGTTTTTAATCCATCTTGAGTTGATTTTTCTATACGCTGAGAAATAGGAGTCCAGTTTCATTTCCTGCATATGGTTATCCAGATTTCCCAGCATAAATTATTGAAGAGGATGTTTTTTCTCCAATGTATGCTCTTGGTGGCTTTGTTGAAGATCAATGGGGTATAATTGTGTGGATTTATTTCTGGATTCTCTGTTTGTTCCATTAATCTATGTGTGTGTTTTCGTATCAATACCCAGCTGTTGTGGTTACTATAATCTTGTAATTTTTCTTTTTTTTTTTTTTTTTTTTTTTTTTTTGAGACGGAGTCTCACTCTGTCACGTAGGCTAGAGTGCAGTGGCTTGATCTTGGCTCACTGCAAACTCTGCCCCACAGGTTCAAGTGATTATCTGCCTCAGTCTCCCAAGTAGCTGCGATTACGGGTGCCTGCCACTGAGCCCAGCTAATTTTTGTATTTTTAGTAGAGATGTGGTTTCGCCATCTTGGCCAGGCTGGTCCCAAACTCCTGACCTTGTGATTCAGCCACCTTAGCCTCCCAAAGTGCTGAGATGACAGGCATGAGTCACTGCGCCCAACCTGTAATATATTTTGAAGTCAAGTAATGTGATGCCTCCAAATTTATTTATTTTTTAAATTTCAACTTTTATTTTAGATTCAGGGGGTACATGTGCAGATTTGTTACATAGGTATATTGTGTGATGATGCTGAGCTTTTGAATACAAATGGTCCTTTCACACAGGTAGTAAGCATAATACTCAATAGTTAATTTTTTAGCACTTTTACCCCTCCTTCCTTCCCCTTTCAGGTAGTCTTCAGTGTCTATTGTTGCTATCTTTATGTCAGTGAGTACCCAATGTTTAACTCCCACTTGTAAGTGATAAAATGTTGTATATGTTGTTGTTGTTATTAATTTGTTTAGGATAATGGCATATAGCACCATCCATGTTGCTGCAAACAACATTATTTTATTCTTCTTTATAATTATGTAATATTCCACAGTGTATTTAGGCTACATTTTCATTATCCAATCCACCATTGATGGGGACCTATATTGATTCCATGTCTTTGATATAATGAATAGTATTGCAATGAACATATGAGTCTATGTGTCTTTTTGACAGAATAATGTGGGTTTTTTTTGGATATATATTCAGTAATGGGACTGAGAGGTCAAATGCTAGTTCTGTTTTAAGTTCTTTGACAATTCTCCTAACTTTTTTTCATAGTAGTTGGACTAATTTACATTCCCACCAACAGTAGTATAAGCATTATTTTTTCTCCCCAGCTTCATCAGCTAAGACTCATATGGAACCAAAAAGAAGTCCAAGTAGCCACAGCAATCTCAAGCAAAAAGTACAAAGCTGGAGGCATCACATCACCCATCTTCAAACTGTACAATAACTCAGTAGTATCCAAAACTGCACAGTACTAGTACAAAAACAGGTACATAAACCAACGGAACAGAATAAAACTCCCAAAGATAAAGATGCACGACTACAACCATCTTATCTTTGAGAAAGCTGACAAAAATAAGCAATGGGAAAACGACTCCCTATTTGATAAATGGTGCTGGGATAGCTGGCTAGCCATGGGCAGAAGAATGAGATTAGATTCCTGCCTTTCACTGTACTAAAAAAGGTAATATAGATAAAGATTTAATACAAGACATCAAACCCTAAGAATCCCAGAAGAAAACCTAGGAAACACCATTCTGGACATTGACCTTAGGAAAAAATTTACGATTATGTCTCAAAAGCAATTGCAACAGAAACAAAAATTGACAAGTAGGAACTGCTTAAAGTAAAGAGCTTCTACCAAGGAAAATAAACTGTGAATAGGGTAAACAATCTACAGAATGGGAGAAAGTATTTGCAAGCTATGCACCCAGCAAAGGCCTAATACCTACAGTCTATATGGAACTTAAACAAGCAAAAAGCAAATAACCTTATTGAAAAATGGAAAAAGGACAATCTCAAACGCTTGTCAAAAGAAGATATTAGAGTGGTCAATGAACATATAAAAATGTTCATCATCACAAATAATCAGAGAAATTAAAATCAAAACCACAATGAGATACTATCTTACACTAATCATAATGGCTATCATTAAAAGTCAGATTTCTTATTTTGTATCAGGATTGCTTTGGTGACTTGGGCTCTTTTTTGGTTCCATACAAATTTTAGGATTGTTATTTCTATTTCTATGAAAAATGACATTAGTGTTTTGATAGAGGTTGCATTGATTCTGTATAATGCTTGGACAGTATGGTCACTTTAATAATATTAATTCTTCAGATCCATTAGCCTGGGATGTTTTTCCATTTTTGTGTGTCATCAATGACTCTTTTGTTAATGTTTCGTAATTCTTCTTAAGGAGATCTTTCACCTCCTTTGATAAACTCACACCTAGATATTTTCTGGTTTTGTATCTACTATAAATGGGATTTTCCTCTTGATTTATTTTTCATCTATTTCATTATTGATGTATAGAAAATCTACTGATTTTTCTATGTTAATTTTGTATCTTGCAGCTTTACTGAATTTATCATTTCTAAGGGATTTTTTTTTTTTTTTTTTGGTGGAGTGCTGTTTTTTCTAGATATATTATGATCACGCTGTCTGCAAAGAGAAACAAGATGATTTTCTCCGTTCCAATTTGGATGTCATTTTTTTCTTGACTTACTGCTCTTTTTAGGACTTCCAATACTATGTTCAATAGTAGTGGTGAAAGTGGACTTCCTTGTCTTGTTCCAGTTCTTAGAGGAAAGCCTTTCAATTTTTCCCCACTCGGTATGACGTTAGCTGTGGGTTTGTTGTATACGGCTTTTATTATTTTTAGGTATGTTCCTTCTATGCTTAGTTTGTTAAGAAATTTTATCATGAAGTAATGTTGTATTTTGTCAAATGGTTTTTCTGCCTTTATTGAAATAATCATACTTTTTGTCCTTCATTCTATTGGTGTCATGTATCCCATTTATTGATTTACATACATTTAACCATCCTTGCATCCCTGGAATAAATCCCACTTTATCATGGTATATTATCTTTTTGACGTGCAGTTGTGTTTGATTTGCTAGTATTTTTGTTGAGGACTTTTGCATGTATGTTCACCAAACATATTGGCCTTTGGTTTTTTGATGATGTTGTTGCTGTCGTTGTTGTGTCCTTGTCTGGTTTTGGTATCAGGATAATGCTGGCCTCAGAGTGAATTAGGTAGAAATTCACTCCTCTTGAAATTTTTTGAGTAGTTGAAGGAAATTGATAATAGCTTTTCTTTATATGTTTGGTAGAATTTGGCTGTGAATCCATCTGTACCTGGGCTTCTCTTTGTCGGTAGACATGTTATTACCAATTCAATCATGCTACCTGGTATTGATCTGTTGAGGTTTTCTATTTCTTCCTGATTCAACCATGGTAGATTGTATGTTTCCAGAAATATATTCATTTCCTCTAGGTTTTCCAGTTTATTAGCATATACTTGTTCTTAACAGTCTCTGATGATCTTTTGAATTTCTGTGGTATCAGTTATAATGACTCCATTTTCACTTCTGATTTTGTTTATTTGGGTCTTCTCTCTTTTTTGCTTGCTTAGTCTACTTAGTGGTGATATTATGCTTAGCTTTTTGAAGAACGAACTTTTTGTTTCATTGACCTTTTATATTTTTAAGTCTCTATTTTGTTTAGTTTTACTCTGGTCTTTATTATTTATTTTCTTCTGCTAATTTGAGGTTTGGTTTTTTCTTGTGTTTCTAGTTCCTCGAGGTGCACCATTAGATTGTTTATTTGAAATTCTTTTATTATGTAAGTATTTATTGCTATAAACTTCCCTCTTAACAATGCTTTTGCAATGTGTCACAGATTTTATTATGTTGTGTTTCTTTTTTCATTTGTTTCATAATTTTTTTTTTTTTTTTCATCTTAGTTTCCTCATTGACCCAAATGATCGTTTGGGAGCATATTGCTTAATTTCATGTATTTGCATAGTTTCCAAAGTCCCCTTTTGTATTGATTTCTAGTTTTATTTCATAGCCATATGAGAAGATACTTTAAATGATTTTTAGTTTTAAAAATTTGTTGAGACTCATTTTGTTGCCTGACATGGTCTATCATGGAGAATGTCCATGTGCTGTTAGAAAGAATGTATACTCTGTAGCTGTTGAGAAGAATGTTTTGTAAATGTCTGCTAGGTCCACTTGGTCTAAAAATCAGTTTAAGTCCAATGTTTCTTTGTTAATTTTCTATCTAGATGATCTATCTAATGTTGACAGAGGGACGTTGAAGTCCCCAAATAATATTGCGTCTATTTCCTAATTTAGCCCAGATATTTGCTTTGTGAATCTGGGTGCTCAGGTGTTGGGTACATATATATTTAGAATTGTTACGTATTTTTGCTAGATTGATTCTTTTATCATTATTTAATGACCATTCTGTAGACTTTTACTGGTTTTAACATAAAGTCTGTTTATGGAATATTAATAGAGATACTCCTGCTCACTTCTGGCTTCCATTTGTGTGGAATATCTTTTTTCTTCCCTTTACTTTCAGACTATATGTGTCTTTACAAGTGAGATTAGATTTCTGTAGGCAGTGTGAAGTTGGATTGTGGTTTTTGGAATTTTAAAAATCCATTCAGCCAAACCACATATTTTAACTGAAGTATTTAATCCATTTACACTTAAGGTTATTATTAATATGTGAGATTTTTCCTTATCATATTGTCAATCGTTTTCTGTTTGTTTTGTATACTGTTTATTACTTCTTTTTCTTTTGTTTATTGTTCTTTTGGTTTTCTGAATTTTGTAGTAGTACAATTTGGATCTTTTGTCATGCTCATTTGTATGTTTACTTTACCAGTGAGTTTTGTATTTTCATTTGTTTTCCCATTGGCAAATGCACTCCTTTCTCTTGCAGGTTTAGAATTCCCTTGAGCATTTGTTTTAGGACAAGATCAGTGGTAATAAAATTCCTCAGTATTCGGTTATGTTGGAAAGACTCTTTCTCCTTATTAATGTAGAATGATTTTGCTGAAAATAGTATTCTTGAGTGGCATTTTATTTCTTTCAACACTTCAAATATATCATACCATTCTCTCCTGGCCTATAAGTTTTCTGCTGAGTTCTCTGCTGTTAGTCTGATGAGGGCTTCTTTATTGATGACTCGATGATTTTTCCTTGCTGTTTTTAGAATTTCCCTTGTCATTGACTTTAGATAATTTGTAATGTGCCATGGAGCAGACCTTTTTGCATTATATATGTTTGGGGATCACTAGGCCTCCTGAATCTGGGTGTCTAAGTATCTTGCTAGACTTGAAAAGTTTTCATCTATTATCTCATTAAATAGGGTTTTCAACTCTTGTTCTCTCATTGTCTTCTAGGGTTTCAATAATTCATATATTTTTTTTTCACTTTATGCTGTCCCTTGTATCACAAAGGTTTTGATCATTCTTTTTAATTTATTTCTATCTGACTTGGTGATTTCGGATTGCTGGCCTTACAGTTCTGAAATTTGTTCTTCTGTTTGATGTAGTCTATTGTTGAAGGTTAGGAGTGTGTTATCTATTTCATTCAAAGAGGTCTTCATTTCCAGAATTTCTGTTTAGTTCTTTTTTATGATATTTGATTTGTTTCCTAGATTTTGTGAATTTATTTTTGCTTGGAATCTGTTTCTGAAGAATTATTGTGCTTATTTGGAAGTGTTGTATTTCCTTGCTTTATTATGTTTTCTCTGTTGTTACATTGTTATCTGTGCATCTGGCGTAATAGTCAATGCTTCCATTTTCTTTAATTCGCTTTCATGCACAAGGACTTTTACTCGAAGATATAGCAGTGGTGTTTATTGTGTAGGGACCTTTGTATTTGATTCTGAGTGTGTGCAATAGTGTATTATCTGTATTGTTTCTTCAGCTGTAAACAATATCAGTGGTATCTATTTTTCCCCAGTCATTAGTGTGTGGTTATTAATGCAGGCTATGGTGAAATTTTGCTGGGAACAGACATACCATGTGGACTATTTTTTTCACCCCCGTGGTTGTAGCCGTGAACTAAGCATGCCTGTCTTGGGCTCCAGGGTGGCATATGCTGGCACCAGTGTTATCGTGACCAAGCAGGCCAATTCCTGGGCCTCTAGGTAGGTTGCTCAGGTTCTAGCAGTGGCAGCAGTAAGCTGAGTAGTTAAGCAGTTTCTCATGTCTCTCACAGGCAGTGTGGTGTGGGTGATGGCAGTAGTAGTTCCAGAACAACCATCTGGATTCTGAGTTATGCAAACTAATGTTGACAGTGGCTACTATTTGTGGTCACCACTCACAACCCCAGACATGCAGCTATTCAGCTCACCCATTCTCAGTGGCAGTAGCACTATAGCATTACATGGAGGAGAGGGACTATTCCCTTTGCACATGAACCCAAGCACAGAGGCCACACTGCCAGTGGTAGCACAGTTGCCATTAACAACCCCAGACAGACAGCCCTTCAGCCTAACCACCCTAGCCGCTGGTGGCAGCAACAGCAGCAGCACCTGCAGTGGTGTTTGGAGAGAAAGTAGAGTAGGGGTCCTACTCATTACTCATGAGCCCAAGAACAGTGGCCTCTTTGCCTGTGGGAGGGGATCTTACTCACCAGTTACAAGGCCAAGAACAGTGTATGTGCCACTGCTGGGAGCAGAGTAATTTTTCACAATTCCAGACAGGAGGCTCTTGGGATCTGGTAAGTATGTGCTTTGGTTTTCTTTATCCCAGAGCCACATTCTTGGTATGCCGTATCAACCTTTTCCCAAGAAATAGTACTTCTTGTGGTCTGGAGCACTGGGCACCCCACAGCACTTTTCACTCCAGCTAGTGCTGTGCCACTGCATGGACACTTTAGCATGCCAGTTGTGGTTCCCAGTATGTGTAGATATCGGGGTTGTGGTTCCCAGGACAGGATGCAGCCCAGTGTTGGCTGTGCTCTCACAATGGCACTCTGTTGCAGACACTTGGGTCTTAGGGGTCTGAGTGATCCAGTGCTAATTCCCTGTCTGGTGCACTTTGCTCTTTAGGTTTCCAGATCTCTGCCCACTCCAGTGCCAAAGTATAGGTAGAGGAGCTCTCCCATTGTTCAGACTGCGGAAGTTGGTGGTGCAGCAGATATAGGCCCCAGAATTTCTCTCATCTACCCTTTCTCCATAATCTCAGCCAAACTCAGCCAAGCTGGACACTTGCTCTCTTCTTCTGTGCCTCTGGGTGTTTCCTGTGACTTCTCTGTTGGACTCTAGTGTTCTCTCCTAGAGGTACTATTTAACGTGTATAATTTGGTTTCTCTTCTCTGGAGAGGGAAAGTATCTGATGTCTGCAGTCAGTCATCTTGAGCTGGAATTCTACACCCCAGAGTTTCATATGTGAATATCTTGTGTATAGTCAGGCACGAGCACTCTTCACAAGTTGTGAAGGAGATGCAGATAACCTATATAACACATTTAAACAGAGCAAAAGAAAACATTACATTTCCTTAGTACATGAGGCTACCATGTGAGAAGAACAAAGTGGAGAGAAAAAGAGTTTAAAAAGCTGCCAAGTAGATAATTTTACATATATAATGGGGTGTCAAGGTGAAAACACTCACAAAGAGGGCTTTCCATGCCTGGGATCACAAGGGGATACACATCTATCTAACTATTGATATGATTTCCCTGGGTCCCCACCCAAATCTCAACTTGAATTGTATCTCCCAGAATTCCCACGTGTTATGGGAAGGACCAAAAGGGAGGTAATTAAATCACGGGACCAGTCCTTTCCATGCTATTTTCGTGATAGTGAATAAGTCTCATGAGATCTGATGGGTTTATCAGGGTTTTGACTTTTGCTTCTTCCTTACTTTTTCTCTTGCTGCCACCAGGTAAGAAATGCCTTTTGCCTCCCATCGTAATTCTGAGGCCTCCCCAGCCATGTGGAACTGTAAGTACAATTAAACCACCTTTTCTCCCCTGTCTTGAGTATGTCTTTATCAGCAGCATAAAAGTGGACTAAATAGAGTAAACTGGTACCAGTACAGAGGGGCATTGCTGAAAAGATACCTGAAAATGTAGAAGTGACTTTGGAACTGGGTAACAGGCAGAGGTTGGAGCAGTTTGGAGGGCTCAGAAGAAGACAGGAAAATGTGGGGAAGTTTGGAACCTCCTAGACATATATTGAATGGCTTTGACAAAAATACTGATAATTATATGGACAATGAAATCTAGGCTGAGGTGATCTCAGATGGAAGTGACGAACTTATTGGAAATTGGAGCAAAGGCGACCCTTGTTATGATTTAGAAAAGAGATTGGTGGCATTTTTCCCCTGCCCTAGAGATTCATGGAACTTTTAACTTGAAAGAGATGATTTAGGGTATCTGACAGAAGAAATTTCTAAGCAGCAAAGCAGTCAAGAGGTAACTTGGATGCTGTTAAAGGCATTCAGTTTTATAAGAAAAGTAGAGCATAAAAGTTTGGAAAAGTTGCAGCCTGACTATGCAATAGAAAAGAAAAACCCATTTTCTGTGAAGAAATTCAAACCAGCTGCAGAAATTTGCATATGCAGCAAGGAGCCTAATGTTAATCCCCCAAACCGTGGGGAAAATATCTCCAGAGCATGTCAGAGGTCCTCATGGCAGCCCCTCCCATCACACACCCAGAGGCCAGGAGGAAAAAGTGATTTTGTGGGAGGGGCCCATAGTCCCCATGCTGTGTGCAGCCTCAGGACTTGGTGCCCTGTGTCTCAGCGTCTCCATCCACAGCTGAAAGGGGCCAGCTCAGAGCTCATGCTGTGGCTTCAGAAGGTGGAGGCCCCAAACCTTGGCAGCTTCCACATGGTATTGGGCCTGCGGGTGCACATAGTCAAGAATTGAGGTTGGTGAACCTTCACTTAGATTTCAGAAGATGTCTGGAAATGCCTGGATTCCCAGGCAGAAGTTTGCTGCAAGGGCGGGGCCCTCATGGAGAACCTCTGCTAGGGCAGCGCAGAAGGGAAATGCTGGGTCAGATTCCCCATAGAGTGTCCCTACTTGGGCACTGCCTAGTGGAGCTGTGAGGAGAGGGCCACCATCCTCCAGACCCCAAAAGGGTAGATCCACTGACAAAAGCTGCAGACACTTAATGTCAGCCCATGAAAGCAGCCTGGAGGGAGGCTGTACCCTGCAAAGCCACAGAGGCAGAGCTGCCCAAAACCATTTTGCATCACTGTGACCTGGATGTGAGACCTGGAGTCGAAGGAGATCATTGTGGAGCTTTAATATTTGACTTCCCCAATGTATTTTGCACTTGCATGGGCCCTGTAACCCCCTTATTTTGTCCAATTTCTCCCATTTGGAACAGCTGTAGTTATCCAATACCTGTACCCCCGTTGTATTTAGGAAGAAATTAGCTTGCTTTTGATTTTACAAGTTCGTAGGCTTGGGGGATTTGCCTCATCTCAGATGAGACTTTGGACTGTGGACTTTTGGGTTAATGCTGAAATGAGTTAAGACTTTGGGGGACTGTTGGGAGGGCATGATTGGTTTTGAAATGTGAAGACATGAGATGTGGAGGGGCCGGGGCAGAATGATATGGCTGGACTGTGTCCCCACCCAAATCTGTACTTGAATTTTATCTCCCAGAGTTCACATGTGTTGTAGGAAGGACCCAATGGAGAGGTAATTGAATCATGGGGTCTGGTCTTTCCTGTGATATTTTCGTGATGGTGAATAAGTCTCAAGAGATCTGGTGTGTTTATCAGGGGTTTCTGCTTTTGCTTCTTCCTCATATTTCTCTTGCCACCACCATGTAGGTAGTGCCTTTTGCCTCTTGTCATGAGTCTGAGGCCTCCCCAGCCATGTGGAACTGTAAGTTCAATTAAACCTCTTTTTCTTCCCAGGCTCAGGTATGTCTTTGTCAGCAGCATGAAAACGAACTAATACAACTATTTACTAACATTTGGGAAAACGTAGTTAAAAGGCAGGATGAAAAAAATAAGAGTAGGGGATTGGCAGGGACATACAGCTAATGACAAAGCTATGTTTTAAACTCAACTACATCTCTCTCCAAACTCAGGCTCCTAGACACTGTACTAATTGTTCTCAAGCTTAGAGTATGTAGGAATCATATAGAAATGAAGATTTCTTAAATTCACTGCTGAAGAATCTTATTCAATAAAGTTGAAATAAAGCACAGGTGATCCTGATAAAAGTGAATATTGCATTAGATAGGATCTGTACCCAAAGCTGAACTGTTATAATGAAGAAACCCCAATATAAAACAGAGAGTTTATTTTTCTCTCATCTCTCTCTTCACAGCTAAGTGATGTTCCAGGGTAGATAAGTGTTTCTGAGCCACAAGGTTATGTAGACACCTAGATTCCTTCTGTATCGTTGTTCTGCCATATACCAAGTATTATCCTTTTCTGTAGCATTTGAGGTCTTGCTCAACAGCTGACCATAGAAAGGAGGCATGAGAGGAAGTTAAGGGGCAAATAATTTTTCTTTAAGAATGTGACATGGCAGTAAACATATCATTTTGGCTCACGTAACATTGATAAAAATCCAGTCATATAGCTATATTAAGCTGCAAAGGGAGCTTAGAATCATAATCTCTAGATAAATAAACATGTGCATTGCTAAAACCTGATGGAGTGTTTATTACTAAAACTGAGAAGGGGAGAATAAATATTAGAGATGTGCTAGTAGTTTCTGACATAATAGACTTCACTTTTAAAAAACACTTAATATTTCTAAAATAGCTTATAGGAAGTCAATCCTGTTACAATGTTATAACAGATACTACTGCAAATGCTAGTTGTTAGTAAACACACTGAGAAACCCTGTAGGATAAACTTGCTTTTAATTCTAGAATATTTAGATCAGATCTAAAAATTAAAACTGCTCTTTAAGTAAAGCAAACAAATGAACAAAGAAGCAAAAACAATCCCAGGACTACATAGCAAAGGACACATTAGTTTGTGTAACAATTTTAAAAACCCACCCCATGAATTTTCACACCTGATATGGTCTCATTCTCAAAGTTCTTGACACAGGAATAGGAATTAAGAACTATAGAAATACAAAGGAAAAAGAAAATCAAATCAAGTTGGGAAATTCAAAAGAAGCTTCTTAAAAGAGGTTACATTTGAATCACATCATGAAGAGTGGCTAGAATTCTGTAAGTTGAGTTGAAGAGGACAGTGTTCTAGCTCCTGTTCAAGGAAGTAATATGATAATATAAATGGAAAAAAAGGAAAAAAGAAAGAAAATGTGAAATATTCTCAATGAATTTCTAATTGGACTAAAAGGATTTTTAGAATAACCCCAACTAAAAACTGGAGGTGATAAAAGATGAGGGAACAAACATTAAAAAAAAAAAACCCTAGCTTGCCGCATTACTTCTATTCCTTTATCTATTTGCATATTAATTTAATTTTTATGGGGTAGGAACAATATCACAGAATTGTAACTAAATTCAGTGTTCTATTGACTTGACAACCAAAAGACTATTTACTCTGGTAAATTAAAGGGGGAAAATGTTAAACACTACAGATTCTGCTTTACTAAGTTTCCCCTGAATAATCATTAAATTATCTCCCGTATGTCTCTGAACTTGTGCAGTGAACATCAATTTCACCGTCTTTTTTTTTTTTTTTTTCTTGAGACAGAGCTTCACCCTGTCTCCCGGGCTAGAGTGCAATGGCATGATCTCAGCTCACTGCAACCTCTGCCTCCCAGGTTTAAATGATTCTCCTGCCTCAGCCTCCACAATAGTTGGGATTACAGGCACCCGCGACCATGCCCAGCTATTTTTTGTATTTTGAGGAGAGACAGAGTTTCACCATGTTGGCCAGGCTGGTCTTGAACTCCTGACCTCGTGATCGACCCGCTTCAGCCTCCCAAAGTGCTGGGATTACAGGCGTGAGCCACTACACTCGGCCTCAGTTGTCTTTTTTTCAGCTTTTGATACTTTCTAATCTAAATGGTAACATTTTAAGATATTATTTTTGCTATATGAATATGTAATTAATTTTTTTTAATAGTTATTCACTCAGTGAAGAAACTGCATGATAGAAATAACTGAATTTCATCTGACTGTATTAAGAGCTAGTTTGACAGTAGCTAGGGGCAAAGCTGTAAAGTGTAGCAGAAATGGTCAAGTGTCCTAGTCTTCATTGATAAAAGATTCACACACCACCTTTCAAATGTTATTATCTTTCTTTATAATGTATTGATTCTTCCTCCTTTTTATAAAATACTTTCTCCATAAGTACTTACATGTTTTTTCTTTAAATATATATTGAAACATTATCATTCATCTACGTGAGCAAGAGTGGAAAACATTGGAGTGGTTCATGTAAAATTTCTGAATTAATGATGTCAGAAAAATCCATACTTTCTAAGTTGAGATTTTTAAAATACAAATATGACATTGACAATCAACTGCCATACATTATATTTATTTATATAACAGAATATGCATTTTGGAGTCTCACAAACTGCAATTCAAAGTTTATGTTTGTCACCTACTAGACATGTATCCCTTGGCAAGTTATTTAAACTTAGGAGAGGTAACATCCGTAAAACAATTTGTACATTGCCTAGCAAACAGTAAATGCTCAATAAGCAGGAGTTTTTAAAATTATGTAAAAATAATATGTGAGAAATGACTAACAATTATTTCATCAGTAAAATGATTTGTAAATATGTGTGTGACTTCAATATTTTTTGCATCAACTTTTTGAAAATTCTGAAGGGAGTAAAATATCTTTATATTATTTTCAGAATAGCTGGTCATGAATTCAGACATTATTGCCCCAAGGGCTGAATCTCATTTGAATCAGATATTTTAACTGATTAAAATTAAGTCCTTTCTGTTATAGTTAGAAATAAACAAATCATTTGAGGCAGTGACTTCTCTTTCAGAAAGCACTCACATCAAGTGGGTCTCATTGGTTCCCTTCCTAAGTGGACTATTCCACTTTTTCCCTTTGAAATGCATTTTCTCACTTTGTTTTAGATGAGAAAATATGTTATAGAACATTACAATTCAAGAAAATATTAAAGATCTGAGATAGAATATGTTACAAAGTTGAACATCACACAGAAAACTTTCAAAATAATCATAGTATCAATTTCTTTAATAGATTTTTTTAACTCCAAAATATTTTCAATATAGCATGTAACTTGAATACTTCTTAGATGTGCCTTTGGCAGTTATATGTATGGAGTAAAATATTTTTCCTAATAAAACTCTGGTTCATATCCAATTCACATGTCTTATCTATATATACATAATCATTCAATTGGTGTGACAATATTACTATAAATCCTCATTCAAAACCATCACCCAAAGGGAATATTGTTATGAGCACTTCTCTATGTTTCGTTTTTAAACATTATTCTTAAGTCAACCTATTTGACAATACAATATGTAGAAAACAATATATTAAATGTTACATGGGGTAAGACTGACTAAGTCATTGTGGTGTGGTAAAAAATAATTATGTACAAAATCTGATATTCTTGTTTCAAATTTTGGCTCTTACCATTTACGTGACTGTATAACTTTGAGCAGGTTAATTAGCCTCTTAATTTTTATATAATGTCTACTGTAAGTAATGATTAGTAAAAAATAATTTGATCTTAGAAAGTGAAGCAATGAATAGCAAATGTGGAATATATACATATACAATTAAGCCTCAGACAAAGCTGGGACAAGATATCCCAAAGCTTTGCAACTGCTTTCCATTGGTTAGAAAGCTCAGATGTTGGTAAGGAACCTGGTGGCATGAAATCAGAATATCCTTCTATAATCTGTTGGATTGCAGAATGGGATTGTCATGGACAAAGAAAATTTCACAACTTCCCATTTTAACATGCAACCCCAAATACTCAGAATTAATTGCAATAACGTATAATTAATCCTTTTTCTATCTGATACGAGCTTTTCTGCATCTTCGGAAACATGAGTTCCTCAAATAAATAAGCAATGTTCTATCAAAGACATGGGCAATTTATGCACAATTGGCAGAAGTGATTATATAAGGAAACTATATAAAATTGGAAAACAAATTAGAAAATTTGAAAACAGATATTTCATAGTTATTATTTCCTTAGATTAGGTCAAAAATTAATTTAGATCACAGAAGCAAGATATACTATATGCCCTAACAAAGAATTATGTAATTTGTTCTGAAAATAACACTAAAGTATACATACAAATTTTTTAGAAATATAGGGAATAATTTTATGAGTGTTTATTTCTGTGCTATATTATTGGAAGTTTGGAAGAAGTGTGAAAAGGAATTTCACTTCAGTATTTTTTTATGTTTTGGTCTTCCTTTTTCCTTCCTTCTTTCTTTTTGAAATTATATTACTCTCTTTACTTAAAAAGTAGTTGATAGAAGTGGCATGAAAACTTAGTGGAAAAGAAAGGATAATTCATTACTAAGTTTGGGAGTAATTATTCTTTCTTTATAGGAATGTATAATATTAGATCTCTAGATTGCACCAAGTGGAAAAAAATGAAATTCTATATAGATTAAAAACCTGACCACGTAAAACAAAATCTTCAACACACTTGAAATTTATGTAGAAAAACACTTTCTGGTCTCTGGATAGGGGATAGTTCCTTTAAGAAGAGTGAGGAAGCACAAATTATAAAGGAAAATGTAGTCATTTAACTATATAAACATTCAAAATATTATGAAAGCAAAAATATGACAAAAACACAGTTAAAATATTTCCACTTCTAGCTGCAATAGAGTAATGAGGACTAAACTTGCTAGTTCACCATAAAAAAATAGGAAAATGAACAAAATACTGTATTTAAAATTGTTTTCCATTTGTACAGAGGCAGCACAAGACTGTCATGCCTCAGTAAAGGGAACCTAATGTGGATACCATTATCACTGCCTATCTTTCTGCTTGGAGCCAGCACATTCGGGACCACAGCTCAAGGAGTAAGAACCCAAGCAGAGGCTTGCGGTCATGTTGAGTTGAGGAGATAGAGGTTAGAATTAATGGTGTTTGCAGTGGATTCAATCTGTGACTACAGAAAGAAAGATATACAGAGCAGAAGATCTGGAAATATTTTACATCATTTCAATCTTTTTACATTTATTGGGAGTTGCTTTATGACCCAGTATATTATATATCCTGGAAAATGTTCTATGTGCATTTGAGAAAATAAATATTCTACTGCTGTTGAGTGAAATATTCTATACATATCTGTTAGGTCTGGTTGGTGTATAATGTTGTTCAGGTCTATTTTCTGTTTTTATACTAGGCCTAGTTATCTATCCATTATTTAAAGCTAAGGATTAAAATCCCTAAAAATCATTGTTTAATTATCTGTTTCTTCTTTTGATTCAGTTACTTCACAGAATTTGAGATTCCATCATTAGGTGAACTGATATTTGTAATTGTTATATTATGTAGAACACTGTTTATTTCATTATTATTCATTATCCCACTTTATCCCTAGTAACATTTTTTCTTATGAAGTCTAATTTTTTTTATATAAGCCACTCAGGTTTTCCCTTAATTGTTGTTTCCTTAATATATGTTTTTCCAACCTTTTCCTTTTAATCTCTTTGCAACTTTGGATTTTGTTTCTTATAGAAATCACCTAATGGCATTGTTTTATTTTTTTAATCCAGTCTGAGAATTTTTATCTTATGATTAGATTGCTTAATCCATTCACATTTAACATCATTGTTGATATAGTTAGATTTATGTCTGTCATTTTACTTTTTGTTTCTCTATGTCTCATATCTTTTTCTTCCTTTATACATCCATTATTACTTTATCTTCCATGAAATGAATATTTTTTAGTGTAACAAATTGTTTTAATGGTTTGTTTTACTATATTTTTGAGTTATTTTCATACTAGTGACTCTAGGGCTTACTATGTAAAACTTATTGGAGACTATTTTAGCATCACACTAATTTAATTCCACTGAGGTATAGAATTACTACTCTTAAATAGCTCTATAACTTCTTCCCACTTTTTGCTATTATTATATGTAGAATACTTAAATATAACAGCAATATATAGTCACAGGTAATTCTTTATATAACTTTATATATATTAAATAATCTGAAAAAGAAAAGAAGTAATTAAATACTTACAGTTTGTCATACTTACCTTATTATTAACCCTTTGTGGTTTTCTTCATTTTTCCTCTGATACTGAATTACCATGTAAGCTGTCATTTTATTACTTCAGTACAAAATTGCTCTCACACACCTCCTTTGTACCATTATTGTCAAATATATCACCTTTCTGTATGTCATAGACCTGTAATACACTTATATAAATACAGTATACAAGTGCTTCTTAAATCAGTTAAAGGCAGAAAGAAAATAAGTTTCATTTATACAGTCTTTTATAATTACATAATAACTTTTATGTTTTCTTTCTTACTGTGGATTCAAATTTCCATCTGTAGTCACTTTCTCTCAACCTGAAAATCTTCTAATATTACTGGTAAGGTGGGTCTACTAGCAATGAAATCTGTCAGGGTTTGTTTATCTTAGAATATATTTATTTTGTGTTTATTTTTGAAGAGGTATTTTTGTTATACATGAGATTCTTGTTTGAGAATTTTTTACTGTCAGCACTTTGAATATGTTATCTCTGCTAGACTAGACTGCTTTCTAATCTCCAAGGTTTCCAATGAGAAAATGGCTATTAATATTAACTAGTGTTTCCTTGCATATCATGAATTATTTTTTCTCTTGTTGCTCTTACATTTTTTTGTCTCTGTCATTATGTACTTTTGCTGTAGGGCATCTGGGTGTGGATCTCTTTGAGTTCAACCTACTTGAAGTTTGGTAAGTTTCATAGATGTATAGATTAACATTCTTAAAATCAAATTAGGAAAGTTTTCAGCTATTTTGTGAAATATTTTTTCTGCTAATTTATCTTTATCCTGTTCTTCTGGTACCCCCATAAAGTGTATGTTCATGTGTTTAAGGGTGTCTCACATTTGTCTGAAAATGTTAAATTATCTTCATTTTTGTCTTTCTCTGTACTTCAGATTATATAATCTCTATAGACTTATTTTCAAGTTCGTATATTAGTCCTTTCTCACACTGCTATAAAGAAATTCCCAAGACTGTATAATTTATAAAGTAAAGAGGTTTCATTGGCGCATAGTTCTGCAGACTGTACAGAAAGCATGGTAGCATCTCCTTGGCTTCTGGGAACGCCTCAGAATATTTACAATCATGGCAGAAAGTGGAGGGGAAGCCAGCACTTCACATGGTCAGAGTAGAAGAAAGAGAGGGTGAGTGGGGAGGTTCCACACACTTTTAAATAATCAGATCTCATGAGAACTCACTCACTGTTAGGGGAACAGCACTAAGGGAATGGTGCTAAACCATTCATGAGAAACTGCCTTTATGATCCAATCACCTCCCTCCAGGCCCCACCTCTAACATTTGGGATTAGAATTAGACATGAGATTTGGGCAGAGACACAAATCCAAACTGTATGAGTTTCTTAATTCTTTCTTCTGTCAAGTCTGTTGTTGAGACTCTCTAATGAATTTTTTATTTCAGTAATTATACATCTTAACTCTAGAATTTTTACTTGATTCTTTTGTTATAATTTCTGATTATTTATTGACATTCTGTATTTGGTGAGACATTGTCATTATAGCTTCTATTACTTATTTAAGTATAATTTTCTTTCACTTTTCTTGAAAATTCTAAATTGTAGGTATGTAATATACCAACTATGTTTACTTACTCTCTTCCTCACTGTGTTTCCTCCACCCCCAGGCTCTTTTGATCCTTGTTCTTTGCCTTTTTATTAGTTTTGTGATTTGTATGGGCTATTTTAGTGAAGTATGTTATCATGTAGTCTGCAGCCTTTCTTTTCTGTCCTGAGAGGTCACAACATTGGACATGTGCACAGTCACTCTGAGATAGTGATAATCTTAGCAGTGCTCTGCTCAATTGCCTCTTTTTCTGGTCTCTATGTTAAGCTGTCTGCCTCAATTAATATACCACCCACTTGTTAGGCTGCTCTCATTACAGGCTGATTGCTCTATTGATTTTGACAAATGTCTTGGTCATAAAATACTCCATCATCTGAACTAGTTAAAAAGAGACTAAGGTAATTTTTTAGAGAATATAAATAAAAAACATGCATACATGCACACAAAAACTAATGGATATTATGGAGTTGAAATTACAATAAGTACATTAAAACATTAAAGAAAAATAACAGCAGATTTGAGCTGGCAGAAAGATAATTGGTCCCCTTGAAGACAAATACTTTTAGCTTATCCCATCTAAGATACAGAAAGAAAAATGAATAAAGAGAAACTAAACAGAACCTCAGAGTCCTGTGGGACAACATAAACATAATGGGAATCAAAAGAAGAAGAGACAGAGAAAAGGATAGAGAGAATATTTGAAGAAATCATGGTCAAAAACTTCTGGAGTTTAATGAAATAAATTACTCTACATAGCCAAGAAGTGCAAACATCTCCAAATAGAAAAAATAAAATCCTCAAGGACATTTAAATTTAGACACAAAACCAAACTGTTGAAAGACAAAGAAAGAATATAGAAGGCAGCAAGAGAAAAACAACTCATCACATGAAAAGGTATCCTCAATAAGATTAACAGCAGATTTCTTATCAGAACTTTGGAGAACAGAAGAGAGTAAGATGACATAGTCAAAGTACTGAAAGCAAACAGCAAACCAGTAGATCTATATCCAGCAAATTATATTTTAAAAATAACAAAGACATTTATATATTCCAAAAAAATAAAAACTGAGATAATTCATAAATAGCCAATTATCTTTAAGAAATATCAAAGGGAGACCTTCAGTCTGAAATGATAAGACATTAAATAGTAACTCAAATTCACATGGAGAAATAAATAACACTGGTAAGAAGACCAAATAGGTTAATAAGAAAAAAAAGTATAAATATACTTTTTTTGTAACATTATTTCCCTTATCTTAAGCACAACTGTATAAAGCAGTAATTATATATCAATTTTAACAAACACACAGTGTATTAATATGCAATCATATGAGAATAGTACAAAAGAGGGGAGGATAACAGAGTTATAGAAGAGAAATAATTGAGTTAGTATTAATCAAAACTAGATTGTTATAAGTTAATATACTCACTCCAATAATCCGCAGAGAAACTACTAAGGAAATAACTCAAAAATAGAGTTGAAAAAATGGCAAAAAATTAAAACATTATAGATGAAAATACCTATTTAATACAAAAAAAAGGCAGTAATGAAGGAAGAGAGGAACAAAAAGATTTAACATACAGAAAATAACAGCAAATAGTAGACTTAAGTCTGAAACGTTTATTAAACAGTAAATGTGAATTGAGTACTCTAAAAGGGAGAGATCGGCAGAATGGATAAAAACAAAACTACTGGTACATTTATATGCTATCTACACAGACACACTTTAAATTCAAGCAAAACTAGGTTGAAAGTAAAAGGATAGGAAAAGAAATGGCATGCAAACAGTACTGAAATGATAGCTGCAGTAATTACGTTAATATCAGACAAAATAAAGTTTAAGATAAAATGTTACCAGAGATACAAAAAGTCATTTCATAGTTGTAGAAAGTTTAATCCATCAAACAATTATAAACACATGTTCACCTAACACCACAGTTGCAAAATACATAAAGTAAAACCTGACATAATTGAGGGTAGAAATAGACAATTCAAGAAGAATTGTTGGAGATTCCAATATTCCACTTCTAATAAAGGACAGAACTAGAAAGAAGTTCAACGATGAAATAGAAGATGGGGACAACATTCTAAAAAACCTAAAACTAACATATCTATAGAATCCCTTATGCAACAAGTGGAGCATCCACTTTCTACTTAAGTGCATGTCATGTATTGTACAGAATAGGCCACATATAAAGCCACAAAACAAGTCTCAATAAATTTAAAAGCACTGACATAATATAAAGGATGTTCTCCAATCACAAAAGATTGAAATTAAAAATAAATAATAGAAGAAAATTTGAGAAATTCACAAACACCTAAAAATTAAATGACACACTACTAAATAACCAATGGGTCCAGGAATAAATTCCAAGATGATGAATGAAAATGTAAATACAGCATACCAATATGTATGAGATGAAACGAAACAGTGCTTTAGAGGGTGTATTAGTTTCCTAGGACTGCTGTAACAAAATATCATAAATTGGGTGGCTTAAAACAACAGAATTTATTATCTCCCAGTTATCGAGGCTAGAAGTCAGAAATGTAGGTATTGGCAGAGATGTTCTCCCTCTGAAACCTGTAAGAGAATCCTTTCCTGCCTCTTCCTAGCTTCTGGTGGTTAGCTGGAAGTCTTTGGCATTTTTTGGCTTGCAGACACAAAATTCTCATCTATCTTCACGTGGCATTTTCTCTATATGCCTTCATATCATTTTCATTCTGCATATGTCATCATTATTTTATAAGTAAACTAGTCATATTGAATTAAGGCATCCTAAATGAATTAATCTTCATGAAATCTGAAAATTACTTATTTCCAAATTAAGATGAAATTTAAAGGCATTAAGGTTTATGACTTCAAAATATCTTTTTGAAGGGAAAAAATTCAACACACAGCTGAGGAAATTTATAGTTGTAATGCCTACATCAAGAAAGAATTATTTCAAATTAATAATGTAAACTTCTACATTAAGAAAATAGAAAAAAATGAACTAAACCCAAAGGAAGCCGGAGAAAGTACACAATAAAGGTTTAAAAAGAAATAAATCAAATAGAGAATAGGAAGGTAGTAGAAAGAAACAATAAAACTAAAAGTTTTTTTTTTGAACAAGTAAACAATCTTGACAAATATTTAACGAGACTGACCAAGAAAAAAGACAGAGTACTCAAATTAATAAAATCAGGAAAGAAAGAAGTGACGTTACCACCAATCTTACAGAAAGAAGAGTAATTAAAGAAAATATTATGAACAACCGTATTGCAAAAAAAAAAAAAAAAAAACAATTAGGTAACTTGATGAAGTGGAAATTTTTATATAAAGACAAGAACTATAGAGACTTATTCAAGAAGAAATGGAAAATCTGACTATATTCTTTAATAAGTAAAGACACTGAGTTATTAATAAACATATTTTCCACAAAGAGCAACCCAGGCCTGGATGGCTTTATTGGTGAATTGTAGCAAATGAAGAACTAGCTCAACTTAAAAAAAACAAAAGAAACTTTTGGTAAAATAAAAGAGGATGCAACACAACCCAACTCATTCTTTTAGGCTAATGTTACCCTGATGCCAAAATCAGACAGAGATTGTCTTATTCAGTTTGCTCTGCTATAAAAAATATAACATAGACTGGGCAGATTAAACCATGGACATTTTTTTCTCACAATTCTGTAGGCTGGGAAGTTTAAGATCAAAGTGTCTGTAGATCTTATGTCTAAGAATAAACCATTTTCTTATTTGCAGATTGCAATCTTCTCATTGTATCTACATAGTGAAGAACAGAAAAACTAAGAGCAGGTGCTCCTCTCTCTTTAGCTGCTATAACAAAATAACTTACATTTGATAATTTATTTAAGAATGCAGGCATGTATTACTCACTGTTCTGAAGGCTGGGAAGTTCAAGATCCACGCACCGGTCGATTCAATGTCTTGTCAGATCTCACTCTCTGCTGTGAAGATGGCACCTTATAGCTTTGTCCTTACATGAAAACGAAGTGAAGAAGCTCTATCAGGCCTCTTCTATAAGGGTGCTAATCCCATTCATGAGGGCAGATCTAATCACCTCCCAAAGACCCAACCTGTGAATACTATTGGGAATTAGGTTTCAAAATATAAACTTTGTGGGGGGACACATTTAGACTATAACATTCTGCACCTGACACACCAAATTTATTTTCTTCTCATATAAAAATATATTTATTATATCCCAATAACTCTGTAAGTCTTAACTTATTTTAGCATCAACTGAAAATGTAACGTCCAGAATATCATCTCAATATCATCTAAATTGGATATGAGTGAGACTTAAGGTACCAAATTAGGCAAATGGCTTTCTAACTGCAAATTTGTGAAATCAAGCAAGTTATGTGCCTCCAAAACACAGAGGGACAGGCATAGGACAGATGTTCCAATTCCAAAAGAGAGAAATAGGAAAAAAGAAAAGAGTGACAGGTTCTGATCAAGCTCAAAACCCAACAGGGCAAACAACATTACATTTCAAAGCTTGAAAATAATCTTCTTTGACTTAATGTCTCACCTTCCATACAGACTTAGGCTGAGATGAGGTCCTCAAGTGTCCAATAGGCACCACTATTATGTATTTGCTGGGTCCAGCCCATATGGAAGCTCTAATGTGTTGAGGTTGTATGCCTGCTGCTCTCGCAGGCTATAGTTACATGCTGGTGGCTCTACAAGTGTGAGGTTTCAAGTGTAGCCCTACCTCCATGGATCCACCAGGTCTTACCATAGTTGGGACTCTCTTTGATGTCCCTGACCCCATGGTTTTGCTGGGCATGGCTTTAGTGGCGGTACTGTGGTGACTGTGACCCTGTGGTAATCCTCTGTCCATTCCCCAAGGATCTCCAGGGTATCCTTTGAAATCTAAGTGAAGGTAGCCATGCCTCTACAGCTTGTGCACTTTGCCTGCCTGTGGAAATGATGCTGTATGGACACCACAATGGTTTGCCACCTATGCCTTGCAAAGGGGTGGCCCAAGTCACCCCTGGGCCCATTTGAACCACAGGTGGGCTTGCCAAGGAGTACCACACCAGAATGTTGAGAGCAGAGCCTTGAAATTATTCAGTCCCCAAGGCCCTGGAATTCTGGGCCTGTGATGAGCAGGGTAGTGACAAAGCTCTCAAAAATGCCTTTAGGGCTAGTCTTGCACTGTTTGAATAGCATTTTGTTCCTCATTTTCATCTGTGATCTCATTAGAATGGCTTTTACTCTCCATATTTCAACCAACATTCTGATCATGATCATTTAAGTAATTGCTAAAAAACAAAAATTGAGGCTTTCTCTACAGCTCTCCTCTTCTTCTGAAACCTCACTAGATTACCCTTAATGCTCAATTAATGGCAATGTAGGCTTTTTCTAGCATACTCCTACAAATTCTTCCAGCAACTACCTGTTACACAGTTTCAAAGCTGCTTCCACATTTTAGGTATTTGTTACCGCAGCACCTCCACTTCTTTGTATACATTTCTGTCTAGTCTCTTCAGGTTTCTATAACAAAATACCCTACACTGGGTAACTTATAAGCAAAAGAAATGTATTACTCACAATTCTGGAGGCTCGAAAGTTCAATATCAAGGGGATAGCAAATTTAGTGTCTGTTAAGGACCAGCTCTCTGCTTCAAATGTGGCACCTTCTACCTGTGTCCTCACATGGCAGAAAGAGGGAGAAAGCTCCCATGGCCTCTTTTATTTTATTTTACTTTAAGTTCGGGGATACATGTGCAGAATGTGCAGGTTTGTTACATAGGTATACATGTGTCATGGTGGTTTGCTGAACCTATTGACCCATCCTCTAAGTTCCCTCCCCTTCCCCCCAACACCCGACAGGCCCTGGTGTGTGTTGTTCCCCTCCCTGTGTCCATGTGTTCTCATTGTTCAACTTCCACTTATGAGTGAGAACATGCGGCATTTGGTTTTCTGTTCCTGTGTTAGTTTGCTGAGGATGATGGCTTCCGGCTTCATCCATGTCCTGCAAAGGACATGATCTCATTCTTTTTATGGCTGAGTAGTATTCCATGGTGTAAATGTACCATATTCTCTTCATCTAGTCTATCAATGATGGACATTTGGGTTGGTTTCATGACCTTGCTATTATAAATAGTGCTGCAATAAACAGACATGTGCATGTGTCTTTATAGTAGAATAATTTATATTCCTTTGGGTATATACCTACTAATGGGGTTGCTGGGTCAAATGGTATTTCTGCTTCTAAATCCTTGAGGAATTGCCATACTGTCTTCCATAATGGCTGAACTAATTTATATTCCCACCAACAGCGTAAAAGCATTCCTAGGCCTCCACAGCCTAGCCAGCATCTATTGTTTCTCGACTTTTTAATAATCACCACTCTAACTGGCATGAGATGGTATCTCATTGTGATTTTGATTTGCATTTCTCTGATATCAGTGATGTTGAGCTTTTTTTCATGTTTGTTGGCCACATAAATGTCTTCTTTTGAGAAGTGTCTACTCATATCCTTTGCCCACTTTTTGTTTTTGGGGCTGTTTGGTTTTTTTCTTGTAAATGTGTTTAAGGTCCTATAAATAATGAATATTAGACCTTTGTTGATGGGTAGATGGACAAAATTTTCTCCCATTCTGTAGATTGCTGTTCACTCTGATGATAGTTTCTTTTGCTGTGCAGAAGCTCTTAATTTAATTAAATCCCATTTGTCAATTTTGGCTTTTGTTGCAATTGCTTTTGGTGTTTTCATCATAAAGCTTTTACCCATAACTGTGTCTTGAATGATATTGCCTAGGTTTTCTTCAAGGGTTTTTTATGTTTTTTGGTTTTACATTTAAGTCTTTAATCCAACTAGAGTGAATCTTTGTATAAGGTATAAGGAATGGGTCCAGTTTCAGTTTTTTGCATATGGCTAGACAGTTTTCCCAGCACCATTTATTGAATAGGCGATCCTTTCTCCATTGCTTGTTTTTGTCAGGTTTGTTGAAGATCAGATGGCTGTAGATGTGTGGTGTTATTTCTGAGGCCTCTGTTCTGTTCTGTTGGTCTATATATCTGTTTTGGTACCAGCCATGCTTTTTTGATTACTGTAGCCTTGTAGTATAGTTTGAAGTCAGGTGGCCTGATGCCTCCAGCTTTGTTCTTTTTGCTTGGGACTGTTTTGGATATGCGGGCTCTTTTTTGGTTCCATATGAAATTTAAAGTAGATTTTTCCAATTCTGTGAAGAAAGTCAGTGGTAACTTGATGGCGATAGCATTGAATCTATAAATTACTTTGGGCAACATGGCCATTTTCATGATATTGATTCTTTCTATCCATGAGCATGGAATGGTCTTCCATTATTTTGTGTGTCCTCTTTTATTTCGTTGAGCAGTGGTTTGTAGTTCTCCTTGAAGAGGTCCTTCACATCCCTTGTAAGTTGGATTCCTAAGCATTTTATTCTTTTTGTAGCAATTGTGAATGGGAGTTCACTCATGATTTGGCTCTGTGTTTGTCTGTTATTGGTGTATAGGAATGCTTGTGATATTTGCAGATTGATTTTGTATCTTGAGACTTTGCTGAAGTTGCTTATCAGCTTAAGGAGATTTTGGGCTGAGACGATGGGGTTTTCTAAATGTACAATCATGTCATCTGCAAATAGGGACAATTTGACTTCCTCTTTTCCTAATTGAATACCTTTTATTTCTTTCTCTTGCCTGATTGCCCTGGCTAGAACTTCCACTACTATGCTGAATAGGAGCAGTTAGAGAGGGCATCTTTGTCTTGTACCAGTTTTCAAAGGGAATACTCCCAGCTTTTGCCCATTTAATATGATATTGGCAGTGGGTTTGTCATAAATAGATCTTCATATTTTTAGATATGTTCTATCAATACCTATTTTAGTGTGAGTTTTTAACATAAAGGGATGTTGAATTTTATCAAAGGCCTTATCTGCATCTATTGAGATAATCATGTGTTTTTTGTTTTTTGTTTTGGTTCTGTTTATGTGATGGATTGTGTTTATTGATTTGCATATGTTGAAGTAGCCTTGCATCCCAGGGATGAAGCTGACTTGATCATGGTGGATAAGCTTTTTAATGTGCTGCTGGATTCTGTTTGCCAGTATTTTATTGAGGATTTTTGCATCAGTGTTCATCGTGGATATTGGCCTGGAGTTTCCTTTTTTTGTTGTGCCTCTGTCAGGTTTTGGTATCAGGATAATGCTGGCTTCATAAAATGAGTTAGGGAGGAGTCCCTCCTTTTTAATTGTTTGAAATAGTTTCAGAAGGAATGGTACCAGCTCCTCTTTGTACCTGTGGTAGAATTAGGCTGTGAATCCATCTGGTCCTGAGCTTTTTTTGGTTGGTAGCCTATTAATTACTGCCTCAATTTCAGAATTTGTTATTGGTGTATTCAAGGATTCGACTTCTTCCTGGTTTAGTCTTGGGAGTGTGTATGTGTCCAGGAATTTATCCATCTCTTCTAGATTTTCTAGTTTATTTTCATAGAGGTGTTTATAATATTCTCTGATGGTAGTTTGTATTTTTGTGGAGTCAGTGTTGATCTCCCCTTTACCATTTTTTATGGTGTCTATTTGATTCTTCTCTATATTCTTTTTTATTAGTCTATCTAGTTGTCTTTCTATTTTGTTAATCTTTTCAGAAAACTAGCTCCTGGGTTCATTGATTTTTTGGAGGGTTTTTCATCTCTCTATCTCCTTCAGTTCTGCTCTGATCTTAGTCATGTCTTGTCTTCTACTAGCTTTTGGATTTGTTTGTTCTTGCTTCTCTAGCTCTTTTCATTGTGATGTTAGAGTGTCAAATTGAGATCTTTCTAGCTTTCTGATGTGGGCATTTAGTACTATAAATTTCCCTGCTAACACTCCTTTAGCTGTGTCCTGGAGATTTTGGTATGTTGTTTCCTTTTGCTCATTGGTCTCAAAGAATGTCTTGATTTCTGCCTTAATTTTATTATTTACCCAGGAGTCATTCAGGAACAGGTTGTTCAATTTCCATGTAATTGTGTGGTTTTGAGTGAGTTTCTTAATCCTGAGTTCTAATTTGATCGCACTTGGTCTGAGAGACTGTTATGATTTCAGTTTTTGCATTTGCTGAGGAATGTTTTACTTTAAATTATGTGGTCAATTTTAGAGTAAGTGTCATGTGGCATTGAGAAGAATGTATAATCTGTTGATTTGGGGTTGACAGTTCTATAGATGTCTATTAGGTCCACTTGATCCATAGCTGAGTTGCAGTCCTGAAAATCCTTGCTAGTTTTCTGTCTCAATCTGTCTAACATTGACAGTGGGATGTTAAAGTCTCCCACTATATTGTATGGGTGTCTAAGTCTCTTTGTATGCCTCTAAGAACTTGTTTTATGAATCTGGGTGCTCCTGTATTGGGTGCATATCTATTTAAGATAGTTAGCTCTTCTTGTTAAATTTTTCCCTTTACCAATATGTCCTTCGTTGTCATTTTAAATTTTGTTGTTTTAAAGTCTGTTTTGTCAGAAACTAGGATTGCAACCCCTGATTTTTTGCTTTTCATTTGCTTTGTGAATTTTCTTCCATCCCTTTATTTTGAGCCTATGTTGGTCTTTGCCCATGAGATGGGTCTCCTGAATACAGCACACCGATGGGTCTTCACTTTTTATCCAATGCCCTTAGACTTTTTTTTTTTTTTTTTCTGATGGACCCTTGCTCTATTGCCAGGCTGGAGCACAGTGGCATGATCTGGGCTCACTGCAACCTCCACCTTCTGGGTTCAAGAGGTTCTCCTGCCTCAGCCTCCTGAGTAGCTGGGACTATAGGAGCATGCCACAATGCTCAGCTAATTTTTGTATTTTTAGTAGAGATGGGTTTTCACCATGTTGGCCACGATGGTCTCTATCTTTTAACCTCATGATCTGCACCTCAGCCTCCCAAAGTGCTGGAATTACAGCCATGAGCCACTGTGCCCAGCCCTCAGACTCTTTTTTAATGGAACTAAGCCCTCTGATGGAGGTAAGACCCTCATGATCTAATCACCTCTCAAAAGCCCTACCTTTTAATACCATCACACTGAAAATTATGATTCCATATATGGATTTTTGGGAGAACACACTCAGACGATGGCACCTCCCGAAGACCTGAACTCTTACCACAATCACATTGGGGATTTAGATTTCAAGATATGAATTTGGGGGTGGGGAAACACAAGTATTCAGTATGTAACAAAGGAAAAGTTTGGCCACACATAAAAAGGTTTATGTACCATAACCAAGTAGAATTTATCCCAGCAATGCAAAGTTAATTCAGTTCATGAAAATCAATAAAATAATATACCCTATGAATAGAATAAAGGACAAGAAATACAGAAACATCTCAATAGATTTAGAAAAACATTTGACAAAATTCAATGTCCTTTCATGATGAAAACACTAAATTACTTTTTAAAACTAGGAATAGACAGAAATTTTCTCAAACTGAAAGTGGGCATGTATGGAAACTCATAGTTCTTATCAAAAAGGAAACCAAGAAAATAATTATAATTACAATAGTATCAGAAAGAATTAAATATTTAGAAATAAAAGTAAAAAAAGGAAGTATGAGAAAACTATACTGTTCACTGAAAACTATAAAATATCATTAAAAATTAAAGATAGTTTAAATATAAAGACATTCTGTGTTTATAAATTGAAAGTCTTATAACTACTATGATGGTGATACCTTGAAAATACATGCACAAATTCAACACATTTCTTGTCAAAAATCCCTGCTGGCTCCTTCTGCAGAAATTGGCAAGCTGAGTCACTCATAAAGAGATGTAAGGCAGCCTAAATATCTAAAACAATCTTGATAATAATGAACAATGTTGAAAGACTGTCAGTTTCTTGTTTCAATACTTACTCTAAACTAGACTGATCAAGACAATGTGGGAATGGCATAAGCATATTCATATAAATCAACTGAAAGTCTAAAAATACGTCCTCATGTTTCTGTTCAGTTGATTTTCAACAAGGGTGCCAAGACAATTAAATGGGGGGGAGATTAATACTCTTCAACAGATGGTGCTGCACCAGCTGAATTTCAACATAACAAAAGATTGAAATTGAAACCATCCCTGACATTATATACAAAAATCAATAATGAATGGATCAAAAACCTACTTGGAAAAAATAAAATGTTAAAAATCTTGGGCAAAAACATAATAGTAAATCTTTGCAATCTTAGATAAGTCAAAGCCTTCTAGTCTGTAATCAAAAGCACAAGAAAAAAGAGAGAAAAAAATAGATAAATTGGACTTTAAAAAAATTTAAAATTTTGTGCTGCAAATGATAACATCAGTGAAAACATAACCAACAGAATGGGAGAAAAATATGTATAAATCATTTATCTTATAATGAAATAGTATCCAGAATACATAAAAATAGAAAAAAATTTAACAAAACGAATAGAAGTCTTGTAGAATAAAAACTACATACATCATTGAAAGAAATTTAAAAAGACTGGAAAAATTTGAAAGATATTACTATGTTATTGGTTAGAATAACTAACACTGCTAAAATGACAATACTTTCAAAATTATCTGCAAATTATATAAAAACTCTGTTAACACCTCAGCTATTTTATATGCAAAAATTGAAAAACTCATTCTAACATTTACATAAAGACACAAGGGTCCCTGAGTAGCCCGTCAACATTTTTTTTAAAGAACATATTTGGAGGACTTACACTTCAATTTGAAGATATACTGCAATGCTGCAATAATCAAGCCATAATAGTATTGGCATAGTGATAAACATAGAGATCATTCAAGCAGAATGGACAGTCTGTAAGTAAAACATTATATCAATTGTCAATTGATTTTTCACAAGTGTTCAAGATAGTCTAATGGCAAAAAGTACTATTTTCAAAAAATGGCATTGGGATAACTAGCTACTCACTTGCAAAAGAATGATGTTGGACCCTACCTCACACCATATATGAAAATAAACTCACAGTGGATCATAGATCTAATTCTAAGAGCTAAATTTATAAAACTTTTAGAAGAAAACATAGGAGTAAATCTTCATTAATTTGATTAGGCAATGTTTTCTTACATAGAAACCTAACATGTAAGTGACAAAACAAACATCACTTTTATATAATCAAAATTAAAGCACTCATGCTTTAATGGTCATCATAAGAAAGTAAAAAATAATCAAGAGACTGTAAGATAATGTTGGCAAATTATATATTTGACAAGTAACTTGCACTGAAGATATATAAAATCTCTTATAACCCAATAACAAAGAGATAAATAACCCAATTAAAACATGGGGAAAGGATTTGCATAGACACCTAACCAAAGAAGTCAAACAAATGGCAAATAAGCACATGAAAAGATGCGCAACACCATATGTTAGTCATTGGGGAAATGCAAATCGACACCACAATGAGATACCACTTCACACACAATAGAATGATTATAATAAAAAAGACAGATTAAATCAAGCATTAATAAGGAAGTGGAGAAATTAGAACCCTTATGTATTTATTTTTGGTGGGAATATAAAATACTGCAGCTGCTTTGGAAAACAGCTTGGAAGCTCTTCACATATTAAACATATGGTTACCATGCAACCCAGCAATTCCTCTACTAAGTATATACTAAAGATAACGGAAAACCTATGTCCACACAATTATACATTCACAGCATCATTATTTATAACAGGAAAAACTGAAATACTTCAACTATTCATCAAGTGATAACTGAAAAAATAAAATGTGATCCATTCATGTAATGGAATATTATTCAGCCACAAAAAAGAATGAAGTACTGATATGTGCTGCCATATGGATGAACCCTGAAAACTTTTTGTTAAGTCAAAGAAGCTAGACACAAAATAAGACATGTTGTATGATTACCTGTATATAAAATGTGCAGATGAGACAAATTCATAAAGACAGAATGTAGTTAGTGTTTTCCAGAACCTTGTTACACGGGGGTGTGAGGGTAGCATGTGTTGAGTGACTGCTAATTGGTATCAGCTTCTTTCTGGAGGTGTTGAGAATGAGATAGTGGTAGTGGCTGCACAACTCTGTGAATATACTAATATCCACTTATTATATATTTTTAAAGTATGTTTATCATTTATAAATTAAATCTCAATAAAGCTTTTGTATTTAATTGAGTCTGAAGAGAGATTGCATTCTAAGAAAGCATAACTCAACGGGTAATACCTCCTTCCTTTGGTACACCAAAAGCTATATTCTCTTGTACTTGGACCCCACAGGCATCCATAGCATTGATTATTACATAGCTCTGGTGAGGGCAGAAGAATCTTGAGCTCCTAGCAATAAACTGTGCTTCCAAGAGAAATGACAGGGTTTTTCAAGGACACTAAACCAACTACTTCAGCTCTCTGCATCTTGAGTAGATCTGGCTCTGATTACAGCACTGGATTCCAAGAATGTTTCCATGCATATTAAAAAGTGTAAAAACAATGTAATGTTTTGAGCAAGAAGATAGATACTATGTAAATTTTTGGCCAGAGGCAGGAGAAACATATGATACAAATGAGGAACAAGTACATGAAAGCACTTGGAAATGAAGGAGTGAAGGGAAGGAGAGGGGGAGAAATAAATGAGAGAACAAATAAATAAGAATTTCAAGATAATGAGTGTTACCCAAAAATTAAAAGAAGAAAATATCATAATTAGTGACTCAGATTTGGCATGCTTATTGGGTTTGTGTGGTTAAGGAAGACCTGTCTTAGCAAGTAGCATTTCAACTAAGATTAGAAAAAAAAAGAACAGTCATTTGAAACTTTGGAACAGGATCATTCCAGGTGGAGGAGGAGCAGTTTCAAAAGTCATTGAACAATGTATTAATTTGTTTTCTGTTGCTTATAACAAAATATCTGAAACTGAGTAATTTATAAAAACAAAAGGAATATATTTCTTACAGTTATGGAAGCTGGGAAGTACAAGGTCAAGGGAGTACATCTGCTAAGAACCTCCCTGCTGGTGGGGACTCTCTGCAGTATCCCAAGGCAGCCCAAGGCAGCACATAGCGAGCGGTCTGAACATGCTAACATTCTGGCTTGAGTCTCTTTCTCTTCTTCTAAACCCACCATTTCCCATTCCATTATAATGTATTAATCCATTAATGATATCAATCCATTCATGAAGGCAGAGCCCTCACAATCCAATCACCTCTTAAAGGTCCCACCTCTCAATACTGCAACATTGGAAATTAAATTTCAAAATAAGTTTTGGAGGGGACAAATAATATTCAAACTATAGCAAGGAAGTAGAAGTAACCAGGATCATGGTAGTAAAGCTACTGTATAGCTTGCAAGTAAAAAGTGCTCATAAGAAGTGGTATAAAAGTGGATAGTGATCAGTGATGCAGGGTTTTGCAAGCCATGTCAGGAATTTGAATATTGTTCTGTTTGCAATGGAAAGTAATTGTAAGGTTTTGTGCATGAGAGGGTCATGATCTGATTTATGTTTCTAAAAACAAACAGAAGCATATTGAGTCATTGACAATATTTCCTAAACTGGATGTTTTATGTGGCAACGGAATAGTTGAATTTAATGAAGAAAGTAGTTACAAACTCAAATTCGCATTAATGATACATTAATGACAAAATACAAAGTTTTATTGTGTCCCAACAGAGAAACTTTATTTTGATAAAATGTAGTGATTCTCACACAAGATTTGGAAGCCAAAAATCAATATTTTATAAGTAATATTTCATAAATAATATTTAATTTTGAAGATAGATATTCATTTTAATTTTACCATAGCTTTTAAATGATGCTTCGTATATCCTTTAATGTCTATTTACTATAACTTGGAATAGGTTGCTGTTAATCTTTGAACACATTCAAAATATGGTAAGTACAGTGTCAGTGGATATCTACTTTTTATTATTTTGGAAAAGGATGGGAAGACAATTTGGGGGAACTGAATACAGGCAGGCCTGAAACAAACTTAATCGAGATGGTCCATGCCAGAGACTCCTGACCTCAACAATTGATTCAACCCAGCCTACTATAGTTGCCAGAAATGCGACAGCACTGGCATGTACTACGTTCTAAGAAGATAAGTGGTATAGAAGTAATTATTCCCAGGCCAAATTGCATTTGTACCTTAATGCAGTTGATTTGGAGTTTCTGTCTGATTGCATCACATTAGCAGATTTTAATCAGTAAATTATGACAGTGTGACTCTCAGAAGAGTTTAGGATAACTATATCAGTACAAACAAATCCCTCTCTGCTCCAAGAAATGTCTAGATTGAGTTTCTCAAAGGCCTTGGTGAATCTGATATTAGTCACTTGTTGTTATAAGCAGTAGGGTAACTTCATGGGGACCTGAATACAAAGGGAGATTGCCTCTACGATGAAAAGAGTGTTTCTGAGTCTCCTGCTTTAGCCATTTTCATGCAGCTGTGTTTGAGTGTCTTTTACTTGCATTCGAGACTTGTGTCTTTTATCAGTGTCTCTGTGTTCCATCAACATTGCTTCAATCACACACCATCTGTCATTAACTGCTATTACTTTGTTTAATGTTGAATCTCCATCATTAACTGGAAACAAAAGGCCCAGTTTAACTTAGGTTTATTTAAACAGACATGAAGTGTCACTTAAAATACGTTCTCAGTACATTCCTGAATATCTGTAGTTAAGGAAAATATTGTATTCTCGTTCCCCTTTGGCAGAACATTAGATGTTTGGACTGATCTAAAGATACAGTAAAATTTTATAATAAAATATATAGAATCTGAGAAAAGTATATGCTTGGTACCTGTACTTATTACTTACTTGCTTGAAGTCAATTGAGATTTGAGGTTAAAGACAAGTATATTGGATTTTAAAATTCCATAAGCAATTATCAGTCAGTTAAAAATATCCTACAGTAGAAGGCAATGTATATATTCATTTTACTCATTTCCAGTTTTTGATCACTTAGTGAAAGCAGTTATCTTTGAGAAATGACTAGGTCAATCTGAAAGTGGCAAAGAAAGAAATTAAGTAACAGGTATAGATCTGACTTCCATCTCATGTGCTCTTCTTACAGAGTAACTAACGTTCTGTGATCTTGAATCGTGGTGGGATTTATGGTGGCTACAACCAATAGAGTATGGTTAAAAGTGATTCTATTTGACTCCCAAGATGAGTTCATAAAAAGACACATCTTCCTCCCCGCTCCCCTCTCTTTGTCTCTCTCTCTCAGGATGCTTCCTTTGGGGACCATTCTTCCATATTTTGAGGAAGCTTGGGCCATGTGGAGGGGCCATTCTTCCATATTTTGAGGAAGCTTGGGCCATGTGGAGAGGTTGAGTGTTCTAACCAACAGCCTTAGCTAACGTTTCAGTCAACAGCCAGCGCCTACCACCAGTCACGTGATGAAATGACCCTTCAGAAGATTTCATCCCCCTAGCCATCAAGTCACTTCAGCTGATGCCAATTGGAGCACAGATAAGTCAGCCTCCCCAATCCTAGACTTAATTGTAGAGTCATGAATAAAATAAATGTCCGTTGTTTTAAGACAGTAAATTCAGGGGTAATTATTTTTACAGAGCCATTGTAACTAAAATAACCCCAAGCTTATATATCCAACTACTTGATTGCCAAGTGCAATTCTAAAATGATAAAAGTCAAATTCCTTATTATTCCCTCACATCTTGTTCCTAAGCAGTCTTTTTTTAAATCTCAGTAAATGACAATTTTATTTTTCCAGTTTCTTAAACCATAAACCATAGGCTCATCTTTGATTTGTCTCTCTCTTACACCTGATACAAAATATGTCACTGTTAGCTTTAACTTCACACTGTATCCTAAATATGACAATTTTTCCCACATTCAGCACTTCTACCTGGTTTAAGCCATCAACAATTTTTATTTAGACTATTTCAGTAGCCTTCTGAATGGTCTTTCTATTTAATCCCTATCTTTACTTTCTGTTGCTATAACAGAATACCTGAGACTTGGTGATTTATAAAGGAAAGAGGTGTATTTAGCTCATGAACCTGGAAGTTAGGAGGTCCAAGCCTGGACAACTGCATCTGGCTGGCTTCCGGTGAGAGCCACATGCTGCATCATAGCACAGTGTGGCAACCGAAGGGGGAGCAGGCATGTGCAGAGATCAAAGATGAGAGGCAGTTTTGTTTTATAACAATCCACTCTCTTAGTAACTAATCTGGTATTTTGAAAGCAAGAACTCACTCCCTTGAGAAAGGCATTAATTCCTCTTAACGATCTAATACCTTCTTAGAGACCCTGCTTCTCATCATAGCTGCATTGGGAAACAAGTCTCAATGTGAGTTTTAGTGGGAGTAAATCATATTTAAACAGTAGCAACTCCTCAACTTCCTATACCTTAATCTCCATACGACATCCAGAGGAATTCTTCTGGAATGCATTACTTCATTGCTCCTTATGAGTAAAGAACAAGGTCTTTAAAACAGGCCCCCAGTGTTCTCTCTATTCTCATGGCCTCATATTCTTCTCCTTGCTCACTCAGCAGCAGTTACACTTGCCTCAGTGTTACTCCATGATCACACCACGTACTTTCTTGTCTTTGCTGTTTCTGCTGCCTGAAATACTTTTTTCATTAGTTACCATGTTGCTTAGTTCTTCACTTCATTATGTACAAATATTTCCTCAGAGAAGCATTCCTTGATCAACTTATTTTTTAGCATGTTTTGTTTTCTGTTTATTACTTATCAACATTTGACATTGTTACCCATTATACATTCATTTGTTGTATCTTAATACTTACTAAAATGTAAGGTTCATAAGGGCAGGAACTTTTCCTGTTTTGTTAGCTGATGTAATCCAGCACCTAGAACAATGCTTGGTATAAAGTAGCTGCTCAAGAAATATTTGTTGATTATAAAATCGGCAGGCTTCTAAAATCTCCTTATCCAGTAGTCTTGAAAAATAACAATAAGCTGTTATAGAATCTTTCCTACAGAAAGTAGAAAAAGGTAGCTGAATATTTCCAAAGACCATTAATTTTATCTTTTATTGTGTTACTGCTATGTGCTAAGCACTTATATCTCAACATGGGGCATGTAGAATACAGTTTATTATGGTATTTTAAAAGTGTTGCCTTCAATGAACTTAAAAACAGGTATAATGAAAGGTTCCAGGTCCTATGATAGGATTTTTTAAAGAAAAGAAACAAGAGAACACAAAGGAAGGATTTTTTTTACTCCATCTGGAGAAGACAGCTTAGAGAAACTCCATATGGAGTCTTGAAAGATAAGCACTTTGCCAAGTAAATGGAAGAGGTGGTATTGGAGGTACATTAGGGCCTTCCAAGATTTAGGAGCAATGTGAACAAAGAAATGCCTACATGAAAGAGTTTGGCATATTTGAGGCTTGAAAACCTCCTATGGATGGAGTTTGTGTAAAATGTAGTATTATGTGAAAGAGGAGATCGAAGAGGTAAGGGAGACAAGGGAAAATGTGTAACAGGACTTCAATGTCATATTTGTTTGGCATTAATGTGTAGTGAATGGAGATCCTACAAAGGTTTTAAGCATGGCTCTTTCATATTTTAAGATTCTTAATGACTAAAGATGTGACTAAATAATTTGGTCAGTCCATTTCCTTGTATCTTATCCACACAGCACAATGAGCTTTCAGGCACACACAAATACTTCTCATAAATAGTTCTTTAAGGAAGGAATTGGACCAGCTGCATCAATCAAGTCTAAACAAGCTACAGTCATAGAAACACTATGTATTTGTTTAAAAAAAAAAAAAAGTACAGTTCTTAGTTCTTTTTATGGGCCTAATTTTATGAAAAAATGCTAGGTACTTCCATTAAAAATAAATAAATGACAAGATTACGTATTTCAGAACTAGACTAATTGTCAAAAATAGTGAAATTGTTAATTAAATTCTGATGGTGTAGTATGAAGTCATTAAAAAGCATGATTATAAAGATGTAATAACAAAAAAATACTATTATGCATAATGTTAACTTAAAAAGTAAAATTCAAAATTGTATTTACCATGGGATTTGCAATAAATAGAAAAGAAGAATCAGTGTGGTAGCTACACTCCAAAATGGCCTCCAGTGTTATATTAGTCAGGGGTCTCTAGAGTGCCAGAACTAATAGGATATATATACACACACACACACACACATATATATATAATAGGATACATATATCCTATTACATATATATATTGAGATTTTATATATATATAATATTTTATATATATATCTCAAAGGATGTTTTTGAAGTATTAACTTACATAATCACAAGGTCCCACAATAGACTGTCTTCAAGCTGCCGGGCAAGGAGAGCCTGGTCCAGGGCCCCAAAATGAAGAACTTGGAGTTTGATGTTCGAGGGCAGGAAGAACCCAGCATGGGAGAAAGATGTAGGCTGGGAGGCTAGGCCAGTCTCCCCTTTTCACGTTTTTCTGCCTGCTTTGTATTTGCTGGCAGCTGATTAGATTGTGCCCACCAGATTAAAGGTGGATCTGCCTTCCCCAGCCCACTGACTCAAATGTTAGTCTCTTTTGGCAACACCCTCACAGACACACCTAGGATTAATACTTTGTATCCTTCAATCCAATCAAGTTGACAGTATTAACCATCACATGTGGTTATTGCCTCCTGTTGTTTATTCCATATATAGTCCCCTTTTACACGGAATAGGGCTGACTTGTGCAACTAACAGTGTTCTGCAGAAATAACACTTAGTGAGTTCTAAGGTTAGTTTATAAAACATATTGTATGCTCTCTTTTGTTACTTATTGATCACTCACTGTAGGAGAAGCCAGTCATCTCATCCATGAAGACACTCATGTAGCCCTACAAAGAGCTCTACATTATGAGAAAAATTGAGGTCCTCTGCCAATATTCAAAACAGACTTGCCAGTCATGTTCATGAGCCTTGGACTCAGATCGTTGAATCCTAGTCAAGTTTTCAGATGACTCTATCACCACTTGACATTTTGACTATGTTGGGAGAATTTTTTTTTTTTTTTTTTTTTTCAAGCAACATAGGTCTAAGTGGTCAAGGGAGAGTAGGGTGAGTAGGGAGTGGGGAAGCTGCAAATTAATTGACAACAGACAGATTAACAAGAGAAAGCTTATTTCACATGCACATGTGAACACTTTAAAAGGACTGGTTCCCCAGACAATCAGAGGTAGAGATTTATACAGAAGCTTAACAAAAGTGTGTGTGTGTGTTGTCGGGGGAGCAGTTGGGGAGTGGTTAGGGCTTCAAAAGGAAAGTATGGGAGGGTCTATTGGGCTGCTTTATACAATTTCTTATCCCAGTGCTAATGGGCAGTCTCCTTCCTGTCTGGAAGCTCCCTTTGAGGAGGATTTATTGCCGCTGAATTCTTGGAAAATACTGCTTTAATCATCAATCAAAAGGACATTCAGATGAGGCCTTTTTCACAGCTGCTATTGGTCCAAAAGTTTTCAGTTAAAAGTAGTTTTTATGTTATTCTGGGAGAGAAGTAGTTGTTCCCTTCAACTGCAACTTCATAAGACATTCTGAGTCATTATTACCCAGTTAAACCATTCCTAAATACCTAACTCATGAAACCATGTGAAATAAAATATTCACTATTGTTTTAAACTCTTAAATTTTGGTGCAATATTTTAATGCAGCAATTAAGTGATTTAGCTGTACATTGTATTTCCAAAATTTTTCAATATGTGGTACTAATTTTATAATACAAATAAAGTACATTACCTCTTTGATTTTGTATAACAAAATAAAGGCTGGGCATAGTGCCTCACACCTATAAGCCCAGCACTTTGTGTAGGCCAAGGCAGGGGGATTGCTTGAGGCCAGGGTTTCAAGACTACCCTGGCCAACATAGCAAGAACCAGTCTCTAAAATTATATATAGTGCTAAGATTGCTAATGCGATTACTACTTTTCAGAAGATTTAAAATGCTAAAATAAAGAAGGAAGAAAAAGCTTAAAGCACTGGATTTTATTAGATCTTCGATTATGTAACATGAAAATAAAATTTTAGGACCTTGCAAATTTACTATGCCACAGAGAAAAGTTAAGCCCTAAAAGCGAACTCATGTAACACAGCTATTTTTCCTCTTTAGTACATGCCTATTGCTTTCTGACATTTGTGTTGAGATGTTTTACATTATCCAGACTCCCTGTTCTTTATTCAAACTTAGACTAAATAACGTTAAAAATAGGAGTGTTTATGATTGTTCATTCTTTACAATAGAATGTTAAACAGCCCCTTAGAGTATTATCAATATTAGCCAATCAAATTTTATGTCTGTTTGCCTTTGTATGAAACATTGTTGTAATTCTGTTTAACATTTCCATTTTGCATTTTCCCACATATGGAGCACTGTTCACCATTTTTTGATGCAGTTCTGCTCCCTGAATAGCTGACCTCATACTTTGCACTTGAATAAACTCTTTTAACTAGATCCTGAGGCTTTTCATTATTTTAGGTTTACATTTTGTAATCCAGGTAGGACCCAAAGCAAGCTTCCTGTGATCCTCACTGCTTCATTAACATTTGGATCTTTGGTACTAGCACAATTGGCTTTCATTCATCTGACCTCACTGGAACTGGCAATGGTCCCTTCAAGGCTTTTCTCGGGTTTTGAATCTTTTCTGCCTTTGGCTGAGAATCAAACTCTATTCAAGTGCCCTGATTCCATGCTTGATGGAGCTAGAAGAATTGAAGCATTACTTTTATAGGTAGGAGTTTTGTGTGTTAATTCTCTAGAGATTCTGCCACTTCCAGGTTTGTGGTTTCCCTTTTCTTTGAGGTTAAGGGTGGCTTTTTGTTTGCTTGTTTGTTTGTTTTTTGCTTTTTGTTTTGTTTTGTTTTGTTTTTTGTCTTACTTGCTAAAGTTTGCAGCCTTTCCTGTCATTGATATTTGGTCAAAGAGAAAAGAGTTTCTGTTTGAAAAGAGAACAAGTGAAAGAAGTGAATCTTTATGGCTCAAGTAAAAGTTGTGATCTTTAAACTGCCGAGTTTCTTGTGCTTTGTTCAACTGACATGTCTAAACTTCATTTTTGTGTGACCAAAATTTCCCTTACAATCTTGAATCACTTAAGAAAAGATCCCAAATTATAATCAATAGTCTATCCAAAACCAAGTCTTTCCTCTTAAGGAGAGATTCAAATATAGAAGCTACAGTGGGATTCATGTGAAACACTTATGGGGCCACCTCCTGTTGCTATTTTAAAAAATGGTATCACATAACCTGTGAAAAAAAACAAAATTGTGGTGGCCAAACTGGGATACCTTTGAAATGCCTAATTTACTTGCACTCACAATCCAAAAAAGGCTGGCACCATATTAAATAGAATAATTGGGAGAGGTGTTCTTAGTGATATTTGGAAGTTTCCAAAAGGGGTTCTAATAAAGTTATTTCTTTACAAAAGGAGAACAAAAACATGTCTAAAACAATTTGTGAGTTAAAAAAGATTTTGAAAATTTCTCGTCATCCACTCTCAGCCTCTCCTTTTCTTAATCTGATAATATCTGAACTACATGCCCAGATCTACTTCCTTTGCCTCCTCGTCCTCCTACTGTTTTGGCTCCATTTCTTCAAGAGCCAGAGTCAGGTAGGGTAGAACCTGACCTAGATGATCAATCATAGTCAATGGTAGAACTTAAAGAAATAATTAATAAACTACCTGATTCTCACCAGGACCCTGTAGGTTTTGCAAAAGAAATTTAAATTATCTATTTAAGTTCATGTCTGTTTCCACTTTGAGAAAAATAAAAATTATTTTAAATAGATAGCTAACACAAGCTCTTGCTGTGAGCACAAGCTCTTGTTGATGTGGATCCACACTATATGTAAGAAATTCCACCTTATGACAAGATTCCATTGCTTAGAGTAAACAAAAAATTTAAATGGTATGTGTCACAAATACTCCTGTATCAGCATACAAGTCTCAGCCTCTAACTTTTCAAATAGGTCTCAAAGGACTCACACTTGCCTTCTAGTTACATTAGTCCCCATCCATCTTATAGAAAGAGACTTCTAGGAATTATGTAATACCCACATGCATTTCTCCCAAAAAGGGAAAATTGTATTTAGAAAAAAACGATAAAACTGTGTTACTAGACATAATGATGTTTTCAAAATCAAATTCAATTGCATGGCATGTTGCCATAGAATGCACTCAATTATTGAGCAATGAAAGATTACAAAACCTTCTAAAGGTAGTGCCTGATTAGTTATGATCCAAGTCTTCCAATGATATTGGAAGAATCATCTTTGCCACCCCAATCAGTGTTCATATAGATCCATCAAAAACTCATTCAAATGTTAAATAACATCATTTGAGAACTTAAACACTAAAAGGGATCAAGCCTATAATTTTCTTTTATTTTTCTTTTATTATTTTTTTTTTAATTTCAACTTTTCTTTTAGATTCATGTGCAGGTTTGTCACCTGGATATATTGCATGACGCTGAGGTTTGGGGTAATAATGATCCTGTCACCAGATAGTAAGCATAGTACCCAATAGTTAGTTTTTCAACCCATGCCCCTCTCTTTTTCTCCTTTCCCCCTCTAGAAGTCTCCAGTGTTGACTGTTTCCACCTTTATGTCCATAAGTACCCAATGTTGAGCTCCCTTTATTAGTGAGAACTTGATATATTTGGTTTGAGTTCCCACATTAATTCACTTAGAATAATTACCTCCAGCTGCATCCATGTTGCTGCAAAGGATATTATTTCATTCTTTCTTATGGTTGTGCAGTATTCTATGGCATATTCCATGGTATATGTACCACATTTTCTTTAGCGAATCTACCATTGATGGAAATATAACTGAAGGTGAGTTCTTTACTATAATAGACTTATGTTATACATTCCATGTTGTACATTTCAAGTGTTTGCTATTGTAAATAGTGCTGCAATAAGCATATGAGTGAATGTGTCTTTTTTATAGACTGATTTATTTTCCTTTAGGTATATACCCAGGAATGCAGTTGTGGATTGAATGGTAGTTTTGTTTTAAGTTCTTTGAAAAACCTCCCCACTGCTTTCTACAATGGCTAAACTAGTTTACATTACCACCAACAGTGTATAAGCATTCTCTTTTCTCCATAGCTTCACCAGCATCTGCCTTTTTTTTTTTTTTTTTTCACTTTTTACTAATAGCAATTCTGACTGGTGTGAGACAATATTGCATTGTGGTTTTGACTTCAATTTTTCTGATGATTAGTGATAAAGAGCGTTTTTCGTATGCTTATCGGACACTTGTATGTCTTCTTTTGAGAAATATCTGTTCATGTTTTCTGCCCACTTTTTCCCCTCAAATTTTTAGGTTTAGTGGGTACCTGGGCAGGTTTGTGACATGGGTAAATTGTGGGTTGCTGGGGTTTGATGTAAAAATGATTTTGACAGCCAGGTAGTGAGCATAGTACCCAGCAGGTAATTTTTTAGCCTTCACCCTCCTCCCACCCTCCACCTCCAAGAAAGCTGTGGAGTCTATTGTTCCCTTCTCAGTGTCCATGTGTACTCAGTGTTTAACTCCCTCTTATAAGTGAGAACATGTAGTATTTGGTTTTCTGTTTCTACATTAATTCACTTAGAATAATAGCCTCCAGCTGCACTCATGCATCCATGCTGCTGCAAGCACACAATTTCATTCTTATTTATGCTTTGCCCATTTTTAATGGAATTATTTGTTATTTGCTTTTTAAATTGTTTAAGTTCCTTATAGATTGAATATTAGACCTTTGTTAGATGCAGTAGTTTGTTTACTCTGTTGGTATGGTCTTTTGTTGTGCAGAAGTTCTTTAGTTTAATTACATCCCATTGGTTATTTTTTTTTTTTTTTTCCATTTGTTGCAATTGCTTTCAGCCTCTTTGTCATGAAATCTTTGCCCATTCCTATGTGTAGAATGGTTTTGACTAGGTTGTATTCCAGGATTTTTATAGTTTTGGGTTTTATATTTAAGTATTTAATCCACCTTGAGTTGATTTTCGTATAAGGTGTAAGGAAGAGGTCCAGTTTTGATCTTCTACATATGGCTAGCCAGCTATCTTAGCACCATCTATTGAATTTGGAGTCCTATTTCCATTGCTTATTTTGTCAACTTTGTCAAAGATCAAATGGCTGTAGGCATACAGCTTGATTTTTGAGTTATTATGATCCACTGGCCTATGTGTCTGTTTCTGTACCAGTACCATGCTCTTTTGGTTACTGTAGACTTATAGTACAGTTTGAAGTTAAGTAATGTGAGGCCTCCAAGCTTTGTCCTTTTTGCTTAGGATTGCTTTAGCTATCCAGGTTCTTTTTTTTTTTTTTTTTTCGGTTCCACATGAAATTTAGAGAAGTTTTTTTTTGTGTGTGTGTGTGTGTTTTTTTAAATTCTACCAAGAAATGACATTGGCAGTTTGATGGGAATAGCCTTCAAATTATATAAAAAGAAGACAGACTATTCTCTGTAAAGGCCATGTAACACTCCAATACTTTGAGAAATCAAAGTTCTTTGAGAAATCTCAAAACTGCTTTCTTCAGTGACAGAACTAATATACATTCCCAGCAACAGTGTATAAGCATTCTCTTTTCTCTAAGGATACCAGATGGTAGAGGATGGATGATTGTACAGAATCTGAGAGCAATTAAAAACACAGTTATTCCTCAGCATCTAGAAGTGCCAAATTCATATACATTGTCAGCTGCCATTCCAACTGAAGGTGAGTTCTTTACTATAATAGACTTAGGTTATACATTCCTTAGTATTTCTATGAATACAAATAGTTCATTTATCTGTTTTCACTTTGGAAAACAGACAATACACATGGACAGTCATGCCTCAGTACTATACTAAGAGCCGAACTTTTCACAGATATTAAAAGATGTCTCTCAGATACTGACTTTAAAAATATATTTTAGTACAATAGATAGATAATGTACTCCTCTGCTCAGAGTATATCAAGTCTCTATTGAAAATAGAATTCACTTGTTATAACAATTAGCCTTAAAGAGACACCTTTTTTTTTTTTTTTTAAATAACAATAAGCCTTAAAGAGCCTTTTTTTTTTTTTCTTTTTCTTTTTTTTTTTTTTTTGAGACAGAATCTCACTCTGTCGCCCAGGCTGGAGTGCAGTGGCACGATCTCGGCTCACTGCAAGCTCCGCCTCCCGGGTTCACGCCATTCTCCTGCTTCAGCCTCCCAAGTAGCTGGCACCTGCCACAATGCCCAGCTAATTTTTTGTATTTTTAGTAGAGACGGGGTTTCACCGTGTTAGCCAGGATGGTCTCTGATCTCCTGACCTCGTGATCCACCCACCTTGGCCTCCCAAAGTGCTGGGATTACAGGCGTGAGCCACCGCGCCCGGCTGAGACACAAGGCTTCTAAAGGTAAACTTCAATTTTGTCAAAAAAAAAGTAAAGTACTTAGGCTATCTAATATCAAAGGAAGGAATTTTTATTAATCCAGACAGACTAAAAGAGATCTTAGCTTTTCTACCACCAACAACCAAGAAAGTGTTGAGAGGGTTCGGGGGACTGACAGGATATTATACAAGGTGAATCCCAAGCTATGTCTTAAAATGCCAGCCCTTATACGCTATCTTAAAACAAGACATACTAGACCCTCTAGATTGGACAAAAAGTCAACTAACATTAGAAATGATAAAAAATTACCTTGCTAATACCTCAGCTTTGGGGCATCCAAATTATAATTTTTCATTTTCATTATATATACAAGAAAGTAGTGCTAACACTGTTGAGGGTCCTAACTCAAAAACATTGAGACCAAAATGAACCTGTTACGGTATTATAGCCAGCAGTTATACCCAGTGGCTACAGGACTACCACCTTGTGGCACCGCCATAATAGTCACTGCTTTGTTGGTTAAGGCAGCTGAAGAAATTGTAAAGGGGACACCCCATAGTGTTTTCATCCCTCATTTTGTGAAATCATTGCTAACCTTCACCACACTCAATGTTATTCAGTTAGCAGATTAGCTTTATATGAAGTTTTACTTCTTTCAGCTTCTCATATCACCATCTCTAGGTATAAAAATCTAAGTCCTGCAGTTCTTTTGCCTTCACTTTCAGATGAAACACTGCACAATCGCATAACTTCAACTTTTCAACTTCTCTGTCCTAGGAGAAGAGAGTCTCCTTAATTATGCTGATGTAGTTTGGTTTAAAGATGGATCTTAAAGGATGCATCTGGGATTTACCGTGCAAGCTACTCAATATTATCTTTAACTGAAGAAATAGAACGTGCCTACCTTCCAGAAATCACCTGAGCTCCAAAAGCAGAATTAATTTTATTGATTAGGGCTTGTTGATTGTCAAAAAGAGCAACTGCTAATATCTATACAAACAGTAGATATGCTTTCGAAGTAGCTCATAATTATGGAATGCAATGGGAACAGAGAGAATTTTTAACCTCTTCTAGCCAATTCATAGAAAATGGGCAGATAATTTTACAATTGTTGGAAGCTATATTATTTCCAAAATCGCTGGCCATAATTAAAATTTCAGGCCATTTGAAATCAGATACACCAGAAAGCAAAGGAAATCAACTAGTTGATAAGTTAACACAAAGCTATTCTAAATGCACCTAAACAAACAAACAAATGAACCAACAGAAAATAAAATCTATATTAACTTAAAAAAAACCTCTGAATTTAACATAAAATTAGCTCAATCCAGAGCTCCAATATTAGAACAGAAAAGTTGGAAAACAAAAAGGAAACGTGTTCCCCCAAATAAGAGGTATAGTATGGGCCAAACAATTTGCTTATACTTGCTGCTGAACTACGGTTACCATTTTTAACCTATATACCACACCTAACTCACTGGAGCCCTGACAAAACAATTGCTTGGGGAAAACAATATTTTTGGAAACCTCTGACTATAGCTCATAAGGTATAAAATTGCTATTACTTTTGTTAAAAATATAATCCAAGGAAATTGTTACATAGCTCTCAAGGACATTTTCCTTCACTTGAGCCCCCTTTGTAGGCATAGCAATTAGATTTCACCCAGTTACCATCTTCAAAAACATACAAATATGCTCTGATAAAGATTTGCACATTTTCTGAATGGGTACAGGCATTTTCACACAAAATAGCAACAGGCTTGTTGGTGAGTAAAATTCACTTAGAAAAATATATTCCAACCTGGGGAGTTCTGGAAACTCATAGCAATAGTGGTACTCACTTCACTAGACAAATAATTCAATTCATGTGCAAAATTTGGCCCATTCTCCAACATTTCCATTGTGTTTTCCATCCCCAGTCATCTGGGTTAGTGGAATTGATCAATGGAATAATCAAACTCAGTTCAAAAAATCAACTGAGGCTTTTACAATTTCTTGGCCAAAAGCTCTTCCATGGATTCTTCTTAATCTGGGGTTGTACATTTTTGGCAAGCACCAGTTATCCCCATTCAAAATGATAAAAGGCAGACCTATGAAATTGTCTCCAGGAAACTGTATGCCTTTAATAGTGAAGGGAGACATGTTTAGCTATCGCAATGGCCTTATGGTGTAATTACATGCAAATTATAAATTAGTAAAAGAATGTTTTCACTGTGAACTCCTGGAAAACAAAACTTCCAAGGACCATGGATTTCAACTAGGAGATTTTTTCTATTGGAAACAATATTTATTTTAAAAAAACAAAAACAAAACAAACAAACAACAAAAAAATCTTCTCCTTTACCGAAGTGGTATGGACCTTATCAGGTACTCCTTACCAACCCTTGCACTGCTAAGTTAGAAGGCATAAATTCATGGATTCAAATGTATTATCTAAAGAAGGCTGAGACGTCTGATTTCATTGTTTCTCCAGAAGGCGACCTCCAACTTTGAACTAACTTGACACCAGGCTGAGAAAAAGATGGCATGTGATATAGACAGTTAAAACTCAAAACTGTGGACCAGGCTTCTAGCTAAATAAATGTTTAATACTAAAAATTGTTAAGAAATGCTTCTTTTATAAGCTCTCACTAAAATTCTTTTTATCCTTAGTCCTTACGTCCTGGTACTACAACCACCAGCTGTTGCCCATGAAGAAAACCTCTTTTTTGCAATGATTCCCAAACTATGCTAATAGATTACACAAAAATTCTTGCTGTGTATGTGGCCTCATGCTCTGGTTCAGTGGTTCTGGCCTACCATGGTGGGTATCACTCCTCCAAGGGCAAGACTGAATACAGTATAAAAATGTTATTCATTCATCACAAAAATAGGCTGACACCCTTAATTCTAGTATGACTAAGGATAATGTATAACACTGCCCCATGAATGATACTTTACTAAATAAGGAACATAAGAAGAGCTCCTTGGTAGAAGAAAACTGGCACACTATCTTTTGCTCTGGCACTACCCCAACTAAAAGAGAAGAAAATAATGATACCCCAATCAACAACTCAATTTCAGAATGGTATAATACACATTTCATATGGGTTTATTTGGCTCACCTCTTTTGACTAGCTTTGTCAAAATGTACCTTAATTTGGGGAATAGAAAAATCATACCAAAGATAAATAGCCCAACTGAACATAGAGATATAGGATGCATACCCAAAGAATGGCATATCCACATCATTTTATTACAAAGTACTGATTGGCAAGTCACTAATTAGGCACAATAACAGATTATTTATTGGTTAGTGGATATAGGATGGATACCCAAAGAATGGTTTATCCACATCATTGTATTACAAAGTACTGACTGACATGCCACTGTGTTACAAGTACTGATTACAAAGTACTGATTGGCAAATAACTGATTATTTATTGGTTAGCTCCCAATAAAACATCTTGGCTGTATGGCACTAATCTATAGCTATGGTTACCCACAGGATGGTTAGGATGATATTCACTAGGTTATGCTTGGGCACCAGGTTGAGTAGTTCACACCCTGTTACTTGTCTTTCAACTACAGCCTCTGCCCAAGGGAGCCCCACAGACTGGAACATCTAATACCCCAATGAGCTTGGTGCAGAAAGCTTAGGATAAAAGTATCTGATTGGGCCAATTACTGAGGAAGCCACTGGAAGGAGATCCAGTCAAAGGAGAACAATCTAGGTGGTCCCTGTAGCTGTCATATGGGCAAAATTCCTTGGGATGTTTGTGCCATACCAGTGGCACACCCACAGCAACACTGCCCTGCCTGAAGATCTCCTGCTACTGATCTACTGCATGAACAGACCACACACAGGCATACTCCACAACCCACTCTGATTCTGGCAAGCACAGAGGATCAGTGGACCTCCAGAATTCCGTAGATCTTCCGGTGAACTAACCTTCAGCTTGAGTCAACCCTAAAGGAGAGGAAAGCGCAGCTTGGCAGGGCCCCCTTTGGGGCTAAGGAATTACAGGCAGGGTGACAGTGATTGGAGAGGGGTCCCCTAAGGCCTGGGAATGGACCTAGCACGGGAGTCATCTCTCCTCCCGTTCCCCATATCTCTCCCCACATGGAACAGCTGTGAATGCACTAAAATACAAAAGAGCCATGTCATTAAGAGCCTGTCTGTTGGACATTACTCTTAGATGTCATCTACTGGATTGCAGATCTACTGGATTGCAGCCTGCACTACATCAACAACAACAACAACAACAAAAGATTTCTTCAGTATACCTTGCCTGTGAAACCCACTGCAGGAATTTAGCCACAAATAAAGATCCCATGCAGAGTCTTGGCCCTCTGAAAGCACCCAGAAGTGAAACCAATAGACTATTCTCAACTTACACCGAAGTCAAACTCAGGGAAATAAAGTATATAAAAACAAAAAGCCCCATCCAAAAGACAGCAATTCAAAATGATAAAGGAACGCCAGGACGTTCAAATGAGAAATAATTAGCCTGAGAGCAATGCCAATGAAAAAAGTCAGGGTCCTCTTACCTCCAAATGATGGCCCTAACTCCCTAGAAACAGTTCTTAACCTGATTGAAATGATATCTACAGAATTTAGAATCTAGATGGCAAGGAATACATTCAGGAGAAAGATGAAACCTGATATGATTTGGATATTTTGTCCTCTCCAAATCTCATGTTGACATGTGACCTACAATATTGGAGGTGAATCTAGTTAAAGATTTTGGGTCATGGGGGCAGATCCCTCATGAATGGCTTGGTACTTTTCTCACAATAATGAGTATGTTCTCACTCTGAGTTCACACAAGATCTAGTTGGTTAAAAGAGTATAGCACAGAAAGACAAAAATAATATGTTCTCACTTATTTGTGGTATCTTAAAATCAAAACAATTGAACTCATAGACAGAGAGCATAGAAGGATAGTTACCAGAGGCTGGGAAGTGTAGTGGGGTTTTGGCGGGAAGGTGGGGATTGTTCATGGGTACAAAAAAATAGTTAGAAAGAATGAGTAAGATCTACTATTCTATTTGATAGCCCAATAGGATGACTGTAGTCAATAACTTAATTGTAGATTTTTAAATAACTTAAAGAATGTAATTGGATTATTTGTTACTCATAGGATAAATGCTTGAGGGGATGGCTACCCCATTCTCCATGACATACTTATTTCATATTGCATGTCTTTAAAAAAATAGTAATTTTTAAAAAATAGTGTAGCACTTACTCCCGTCCCCATGAGCCCCCCCCCCCCACAATGCACACACACCATGTTATACAGCAGCTCCTCCTTTGCCTTCTACTATGATGGAAAGCTTCCTGAGGCCCTCACCATTAGCAGATGCTGTTGCCATGCATTCCTGTACAGTCTTCAGAATCATGAGCCAAAATAAATCTCTTTTCTCTATAAATTACCCAGTCTCAGGTACTTCTTTATAACAATGGAAATGAGTTAATACAAAAACGAATGGTAATGGGAAGTGGAGCATTGCTAAAAAGATAACACAATATATGGAATCAGCTTTGGAACTTGGTAGCTGGCAGAGGTTGGAAGCATTTGGAGAACTCAGAAGAAGACAAGAAGATGTAGGGAATAGTTTGAAACTTCTTAGAGGATTGTTAAGTGGTTGTAAACAAAATGCTGGTAGAAATATAGGCAGTGAAGCCAGGCTGACAAGGATTCTGGTGGAAATGAGAAAGTTTTTTGAAACTGGAGTAAAGATCACTCATATTATGCCAAGCAAAAAAAAAAAAAAAAAAAAAAAAAAAAAGGCTGCATTATGCTCATGTCCTAGGGTTCTATGGAAGTTTAAATTTAAGAGTAATGACCTAAAGTATCTGGAAGAGTAGATTTCTAAGCAGTAAAGTATTCAAGACATGACCTGGCTGCGTCTAACAGCCAATAAGCTAGCAAAGGAATGATTTAAAGTTGGAACATATATTTGAAAGGAAAGAAGAGCATAAAAGTTTTAAAAAGTCAAAAACTAGCAGTGTGATAGAGAAGGAAAGAATATTTTCAGGGGAAGAATACTGAGGAGCAACTACATGCTAGAGAAATTGACATGACTAAAGGGGATTCAACTGCTAATATCTGAATCAATGAAAAAAAAAAAAAAAAGCCTCAAAGGCATTTCAGAAATATCTGAGGCAGCCTGTCCCATCACAGATCCAGATGCCTAGGAGAAAAGACTAGCCCATGGGGCCAGGAAAAGGACCCTGATGCCCTGTGCACTCTTGGCACACTGTTCCAAACATCTAGATTGCTCCGGCTCCAGCCTCAGCACAAACTGTCCCAGATACAGCTTTGACCACTGATTCAGAAGGTACAAGTGGTAATTCTTGACTGTTTTCATGTGTTGTTAAGTCTGCAGCCTTGCAACATTCTAGAGGTAAGGAAAATTAGTAGCTTACCCCTGGATTTCAAAAGATGTATGGAAAAGCCCGGGTTCCCATAAAGAAGCCTGCTACATGGGCATACGCCCTTCAGAGAACATCTAATAGGGTAGTGTGGAAGGGAAATATGGGGTTGGACACCCCACAGAGAGTCCCCATTAGGCCACTGCCTAGTGGAGCTGTGGAAACAGAGATGCAGCTTTCTAGACCCCAAAGTAGTAGATCCATTGGCAGCTTGCACCCTGAGCTTGGAAAAGCCACAGGCACTCAACTTCAGCTCATGAGAGTAGCCACAGGGGCTGCATCATGCAAAGGCATATGGGCAGAGCTGCTCAAGGCCTTTGGACCCCACCCCCTGCACCAGTGTACCCTGGATTCAAGACATAGATTCAAGGATTATTTTGGAGCTTTAAGATTTAAAGTCTGCCCTCCTGGGTTTCAGACTTCTGGGGGGCCTATTGCCCCTTTCTATTGGCTATTTTCTCTATTTTGGAACGGGAATGCCTACCCAATGCCTGTACTACCATTGCATCTTGCAAGTAAATAGCGTGCTTTTTATTCCACAGGCAAAAAAAAAAAAAAAAGTGGAAGAAATTTACCTAGAGTCTCAGGTGAGATTTTGGACATTTAAGTTAATGCTTGGAACTAGTTAAGACTTTGGGAGATTATTGGTAAGGGATAATTTTATATTGCAATCTGAGAAGAACCTAAAATCTGGGGGGCCAGGGATAGAATGATATGGTTTGGATATTTTATCCTCCAAGTCTGATGTTAAAATATGACCTCCAATTTTGGAGGTAGGCACAGTAGTAGGTGTTTATATCACTGGGGTGGATCCCTCATGAATGGCTTGGTGTTGTCCTCATGATAATGAGTGAGATATTGCTCTGAATGCATATAAGATATAATTATTTTAAAAAGTGTGGTACCCCTTCCACTGCCTCTCTCACCATCTGATGTGTCAGCATGCCCTTTGACTTCTGCCATGATTGAAAGCTTCCTAAGGTCCTCACCAGGACAAATGTTGGTGCTATGCTTCATGTACAGCATTCAGAATCATGAGCCAAAATTAATCTCTTTTATTCATAAACTACCCAGTCACAGGTATTCCTTTATAGCAACATAAATGAACTAATACAAAAGCCAATTCAAGGAAACCAGTAAAATGATCCAATAGAAGAAACATGCATAGCAATTTTACAAAAGAACCAAACTCAGCTTATAGAACTGAAAAAAATTAAATACAGCAAGCTAATAAAAAATTTCAGAGTTTGAAGCCAGTCTTTGGAATCAACTCAGTTAGACATTTTTTAAATGAATTTTTAAAAGTGGCCAAAATGTCTGAGAATATAGAATTATATAAGGAGACCAAACCTGCAACACATTGGCATTCCTGAGAGAATAAGAAACTTAGAGAACATATTTGATGATATAGTTCATGAAAATCTTCCCTACCTTGTTAGAGAAGTTGACATGCAAATTCAAGGGGAAAAAAAAAAAAAAAAACAAAAAAACTACAATATACTATAGAAGATGACCATTCCAAAGACACATACTCACGAGATCATCTAAGATCAACATTGAAGAAAAAAATCTTAAAGAAAGCTAGAGATAAGTGTCAGGTGACATAAAAAGGGAACCCCATCAGGCTAGCAGCTGACTTTCTAATGGAAAAGTCACAAACCAGAAGAAATTGAAGGCATATTTTAGGATCAATAAAGAAAATAAATTCCAACCAAGAATTTCATATTATGCCAAACTAAGCTTCTTAAGTGAAGGAGAATTTTTTTTTTTTTTTCAGAAAAGCAACAGCTAAGGGAATTTATTACCACTAGGCCAGTCTTACAGGAGGACGTTAGGAAAGTGCTAAACATGGAAATGAAAGAACAATTACTGTTACCACAAAAACAGTACTTAATGTACCTAAGTACATTGCCCACATACACTAAAAAACAACTACACATCAAGTCTATTTTATTATTATTTTTTGAGATGGAGTTTTGTTCTTGTTGCCCAGGCTGGAGTGCAATGGTGCGATCTTGGCTCACTGCAAGCTTTACCTCCTGGGTTCAAGCAATTCCCCTGCCTCAGCCTCCCATGTAGCTGGGATTACAAACATGTGCCAGCACGCCTGGCTAATTTTGTATTTTTAGTAGAGATGGGGTTTCACCATGTTGATCAGGGTGGTTTCGAACTCCTGACCTCAGTTAATCTGCCCACCTCACCCTCCCAAAGTGCACAATGAAGTCTATAAAATAACCAGCTAACAACACAATGACCAGGATCAAAACCTCAAATATCTTTATTAAGCTTGAATCTAAAGGGTCTAAATACTCCACTAAAAGGAGAGAGTGGCAAATTGGATTTAAAAAACTACAAGCCCCAACCTTCTACTGTCTTCACGAAAGCCATGTCACATGTAATGACAACCACAGGCTAAAAGTAAGGGAATGGAGAAAAATCTATCATGCAAAAGAAGAAAAAAAAAAAAAAAGGTAAAGGTTGCTATTCTTTCAACAGATAAAACAGACATTAAATGAACAACAGTCAAAATGGGCAAAGAAGTGCATTACATAATAATAAATGGTTCAATCCTATAAGAAAATTTATCCTAAATTTATATGCACCCAACATAGGAACACTCAGATTCATAAAACACGTTTTCCTCAACCTACAAAAAGTCTTAGACAGTCACACAATAATAGCGAGGGACTTCAACATCCCACTGACAGTGTTAGATCTTCAAGGGCAGAAAATTAACAAGGACATTCTGGACTTAAACTTGACACTTGACCAATTGGACACCTTAAAGACATCTACAAAATACTCCATCCAAGAATTCCAGAAAATACATTATTCTCATATGCACACAGAACATACTAAAAGATTGACTAGATGCTCACCCATAAAGCAAGTATCACAAATTAAATATATATATACATATATATAATATATATATTATATGTATATATAAAAATCATATCAGGCACACTCTTGGATTACAGGGCAATAAAAATAGAAATCAATATTAAAAAGATTTCTTAATACCAAAAAAATTACATGTAAATAGACAACTTTCTCCTGAATGACTTTTGGTAAACAATGAAATTAAGGCATGAATCAAAAAATTCTTTGAAATTGTTAAAAACAAACACAACATACCAAAGCAGTGTTAAAAAGTTTATAGCACTAACAGACTACAAATTGGGTTCAGTGTATACTGCTCGGGTGATGGGTGCACCAAAATCTCACAAATCACCACTAAAGAACTTATTCATGTAACCAAATACCACCAGTTCCCCAAAAACCTATGGAAATATATATTTTTAAAAGCCTACATCAAGAAGTTAGTTAAATTAACAATCTAAAATTGAACCTACAGGAACTAGAACAACAAGAACAAACCAACCCCAAAACTAGCAGAAGAAAATAAATAACCCACATCAGAGCAAACTGAGCAAAATTGAAAGCCAAAATTCCATACAAACGATTAACAAAACCAAAAATAAATTGTCGAAAGAATAAACAGAATGGATAGACTGCTAGCTTAACAAAGAAAAAAAAGAGGGGAGATTCAAATAAACACAGTCAGAAATTACAAGGTGATATAACAACCAATTTCACAGACATAGAAAAGATCCTTAGAGACTATTACAAATACATCTATGCTAAAAAACTAGGAAATTTGAGGGAATGAATAAATTGCTAGGATCACCTCCCAAGATTGATCTAGGAAAAAATTGAAACCCTGAACAGACCAATAATGAGTTCTGAAATTAAATCAGTAATAAAAACTTACCAATAAAAAAATTTCTGGACCAGATGGATTGACAGCTAAATTCTATTAGACATAGAAGAGGTGGTACCAATTCTACTGAAACTACTCCAAAAAATTGAGTATGGAAGAATCCTTCCTAATTCATTCCATGAAACCAGAATCATCCTGATACCAAAATCAGGTAGAAAAGCAATGAAATAAAGGAACACTTCAGGCCAAAATCCCTAATGAACACAAAAGCAAAAATTCTCAATAAAATACAAGCACACCAATTCCAGTAGCAAGTCAAAAAGTTAATTCACTATGATGAAGTAGGCTTTATTCCTCGGATGCAAGTTGGTTAAACATACACATATCATTCAATATCATTCACTACGTAACAGAATTAAAAACCTTATGATTATCTTAATACACAGAGAAAATGCTTTCAATGAAATCCAACATTTCTTCATGATAAAATTCCTTAATAAACTAGACATTGAAGAAACATACATCAAAATAAGAACAGCCATCTATGAAAAAGCCACAGGCAGCATCATACTGAATAGGCAATAGCTGGAACTACTCCTTTTGAGAACTGGATCAAGAGAAAGATGCCCACTTTCACTACTCCTATTTAACATAGTACTGAAAATCCTCTCCAGAGCAATTAGACAAGAGAAAAAAATATAAAAGACGTCCCAATAAGAAAAGAATAAATCAAACTGTTTCTCTCCACTATGTAATTCTATACCTGCAAAAAACCTAAAACCTCTACCAAAAGGCTACTGGAACTAATAAACAACTTCAGAAAAGTTTCAGTATATAAAATTGATGTACTAAAATCAGGAACATTTCTATACACTTAGTAATGGTCAAGCTGAGAGTAAAATCAAGAATGCAATCCCATTTACAATAGCTACAAAAGAATAAAATACCTAGAATTGTGACTAGTCAAGGAGGTGAGATAGCTCAACAAGAACTACAAAAACTGCTGAAAGAAGTCAGAGGCAACACAACAAATTGAAAAACTTTTCATGTTGATGGATTAGAAGAATCAATATCATTAAAATGGCCATACTCCTCAAAGCAATTTACAGATTCAGTATGATTCCTACCAAATTACCAAAGACATTTTTTGCACAGAATTAGCATAACAAAATTTCTAAAATTTATATAGAACCAAAAGAGCACAAATAACCAAAGAAATCCTAAGCGAAAAGGACAAAGCTAGAGGCCTCACATTACCCAACTTCAAATTATACTACAAGGCTATAATAACCAAAACAGCATGGTACCAATACAAAAACAGATATATAGACCAATGGAACAGAATAGAAAACTTGAAAATAAAACTAAACACCTATAGCCATCTGCTCCATGACAAAGTCTAAAGAAATAAACAATGGTGGAAAAAACTCTCTATTCAGTAAAAAGTGCTGGAGTAACTGGTTATCCATATGCAGAAGAATGAAACTGGACAACTACTTTTTACCATATATAAAAATTAAATCAAGATGGAGTAAAGGGTGACATGTAAGACCTCAAAATATAAAAATGTTACAAAAAACTCTAAATAATACCATTCTCGATATCGACCTTGGCAAAAAATGTATGGCTATGCCCTCATAAAAACTGCAACAAAAACAAAATTGAATGTGTGACCCAATTAAACTAAAGAGATTCTGAAGAGCAAGAGAAACTATCAAGGTCATATATAGACAACCTACAAAATGGGAGAAAATATTCAAAAAGTATCCATCTAAAAAAGGTCTAATATCCAAAATCTATTAAAAACTTAATCCAAGAAGCAAAAAGCAAATAACCCACTAGAAAGTGGGCAAAGGACAGGAAAAAACACTTCTCAAAAGAAGACATACAAACCGCCAAAAAACATGGAAAAATTATCAGTAATCATCAAAGACATAAAAATCAAAATGACAATGAAGTATCAAGTCACACCAGTTGGACTTTTTTTGTTGTTTGTTTAAGTCAAAAATTAACATATGTTGATGAGGTTCTGGAGGAAAGACAACACTCATATACTGTTCGTTGGAATAAAAATTAATTCAGCCAGTATGGAGAGCAGTTTGGAGATTTCTCAAAGAACTAAAAGTTGTGCTACCAATTGACCCAGCAATCCAATCCTGTTACTCAGTACATACTTCCCCCAAATAAATTATTTTATCGAAAAGACACAGGCACTTGTGTGCTCATCAAAGCACTATTCACAATAACAAAGACATGCAATCAACCCCAGTACCCATCAACAGTGAATTGGATAAAGAAAGTGTGGTACATATACACCATGGTATTCTGCACAGCCATTTAAAACAAAAGAAATTATGTTCTTTGCAGCAACGTAGATGCAGTTGGAAGCCATTATCCTAAGCTAAGTTTGCAGAACAGAAAAGTAAATACCACATGTTCTCAGTTATAAGTGGGACCTGATCATTGGGTATACATGCACATAAAGATGAGATCAATATGACACTGTGCAATACAAGAAGCAGAAGGGAGGGAAGGACGCAAAGTTTTAAAACTACCTGTTGGATACTATGCTCTCTACCGGCATGACAGATTCATTCACACTCCCAAACTCAACATTATACAGTACAGCTTGTAATAAACCTGCACATGTGCCTCTTGATTCTAAAATAGAAGATAAAAATTTTTAAAAGGGAAAAATATATACAAAAAAAAATCCTGTGTTTATATCCCAGATGAATCACTTAACATCACCAAATTAATGACAGATATGAAAACCCGAATAAGCAAATGTTTGAGATTCAAAACCCTTAGAGAGTTTTTGCCATAAAAGTTAAGCCATAAAAGCTGACTCACCTATTACAACTGGGTTTTTTCTCTGGTACATGACCATTGTTTTCTGACCTTTGTGTTGAGATGTTATATATTATCCAGATTTACTATTCTTTATTCCAACCTAGATTAAATGATGTTAGAGATTGAGACCGTTGTGACTGTTATCTCTTTACAATAGAATTTCAAACCACTCCATTCTGGTGTAATCGATAGTAGCTAATTAGATCTTATGTCTGTATTTTAGCCTTTGTATGAAAAATGTAATTCTGTTCAGCAGCTTTGTTTGGTCTATATAAACAATCCTCATTTTTCTCATGTCAGGAGCCCTGATTACCATTCTTCTTACCATTCTTCCTTGATGAAGTTCTGCTTCCCAGACAGCTTCTCTCACACTTTGTACTTGAATAAACTCTTTTAACTACATCCTGAGCCTTTTGATTATTTAAGGTTGACAACAAGACTTGCATGAAATCACAGAGAAAACTACAGCCAGAAGACAAATAAATCAACCAACAGGATGAGATTCACCAAGAAGAGAGACATGTTGAAATATTTTGATGCCAAGATTTATTTAATATGAAATCCAAAAATGTTAATATAAAAATGGAAAGAACAATGCCATGAAACCTATTTACCAAATACAAAATACCAAATCACAAAACATACCTGCAAGACCTTTTAAAAGTAAAAAAATATATATATATATATATATATATGTTTTCCTCCTCTTTAGTAAAGAGATTATTCCTAATCTTCCTCTGACTATACAAATAATAAAAGTTTTAAGAACGTACTCAAAGAAACCAATGATATCTAGAATCAATAATAATACTTTTGTAAACTGCTCAACTGTTTTACAGTCATAATCTAAAGCATAAATAACCTTTTTTAGTATGTTGCTAAACTGGATATTTCTAGCTCCAGAACCACTCATAACAATCATACAAAAGCAGCCAGAAAATGTTAAAATATTGAAGGAAACTTTCAGAATAGCATCATTAAAGAAGATGAGTAAAGTGACATAGAAAATGTATTCAGTAATTTAAAATAATAAAATCAGGTGATTTATATGAGTTACTTTGCCTTGCCCTTTATTAAAAAAGAGCTAAACCCTTGTTAACGTGTTCTTTCCTTCTCTTAAAAAACACAATATGTAAAAAAGGTGCAACTTTTTACAGTCACCTTGAATCTCATCAGCTATTCTTGGTAAATTTGTAGACGTGAACTGCATCAGAAGCTCATTAAGGTACAGAGGAAAGTTAGAACAAAGAGCATAGAAAACTTTTTTTTTTTAAGTATCTTTTTTCTGGGATCTATTATCACAATTTAAAAATATTTAACGTTTATTATTTGCTATATTCCAGATAATGGAATAAGAATTTTATTTATCTTTTTATCTATTTAATCCTGGAAGCAACCCTTTGAAGTGTAGCAGGACGAGCTGCAGACAAAACTCCTCAGACACCGAGTTAAAGAAGGAAGGGGTTTATTCGGCCGGGGGCATTGGCAGGACTCCTGTCTCAAGAGTCGAGCTCCCTGAGTGAGCAATTTCTATCCCTTTTAAGGGCTCACAACTCTAAGGGGGTGTGCATGAGAGGGTCATGATTGATTGAGCAAGCAGGGGTACGTGACTGGGGGCTGCATGCACCAATAATTAGATAATAACAAAACAGGATAGGGATTTTCACAGTGCTTTTCTATACAATGTCTGTAATCTATAGATAACATAAATGATTATGTCAGGGGTCAATCTTTAACTACCAGGCCCAGGGTGTGGTGCCGGGCTGTCTGCTTGTGGATTTCATTTTTGCCTTTTAGTTTTTACTTTTTCTTTCTTTGGAGGCAGAAATTGGGCATAAGACAATATGAGGGGTGGTCTCCTCCCTTATTCCCCTGCTTTGAGACTCTCACTCAATAGTGGGAGTTCTCACTTTCATTTTTACTACCTATGTCTTCTTGCAAGACAGATTGATAGTGATTCATTTAGTACAATCGTGCTGAGGCATTTTGGTGAACTAAGGTAGCAACGAAGCTTTTTATCACTTGAAGAAGTACAGGTGGCAAACAAGGGAGCAGTAAGGAGGTTTCTATTACTATTATAACTCTTATTATAAGAATTTTAAATCCTCCTAGTTCTGGGAACCATTTTCTAAACATGGCCCTAGGATCAAATCCATGCCACACTTGCATGGCACATGTTCTAGTTTTGTCATATCTCTATGTCTTCAACTACTTACCTTTGATTGTTTATGTGTAGGCAGCAATTAGTAAGGTTAAATTTCCTACAGACCTCTCCTTCAGCTGCTAGCAAGTAGTCAAGAGCTAATCTATTTTGATAGATAGCATTTCTTATCTGAGTTTCTTGCCAGGTCAGAATAGTGAAGGCTCTGCCAGTTTTATTAGTGATTATTTTTAAGACAGCTTGTAACCGTATGATTCAGTTGATCATGTAAATGGAGGTCCGGTATCCTCAGGAGCTGTCTTGTGCCTAAGTAGCAGGCCCATAATATTGTATGATTCTCTCAGAGGGCCATTTATCATTTTTTCAATTTCCTATAGCTATGCTTCTGTTTTCATGGGAAGCATAGACAGGGAAGCCCAGGAGTTCGTCCGTTTTTATGGGCAGTAGAAAGAAAGATGGTTTAATAGTGCCAATAACACAAGTGTCTGCCTACTGGTCAGGTAATTTGGCATAAACTCTATGCCTACATGTCCAGTATAATCCAGTGGGGACTGTCCAGTCCTGGTGGGACTCTGGGTGGGTCCACATAGTTTGCAACTTTGGGGATTTACTAAATGGATTTCTCTCTGTGTGATTTGAACTCCACCAAGTGACTGTTTGGTGGTACCATTATATAGTTTCTGTCTCAGACAACTAAGTCATCCTACAGGGTGAGTGAATTCTTTTCCTTCTCTAGTTATGTAATATTGTCTAATAATTGAGGCTTTTAGGACCTAGAAATTATCAGGGTGATACTATTGAGCCAGGAATTCATCAGTAACTGGGTCTGTAGGTACTAATTCTCGGGCTTCCTATGGCCATTGATCTCCTATCACAGTTCCTCCACATACATAACATGAAGTGACATTGAGAGACTGGGCTACATGCTAGGCTAATTGGAAATTTCTGGTACTGGCACATTTAGTTCATAATAGAAAGTTTGAAACACTGGCTCAGGAGAGTGTTTGTAAACTTCTCCTCCAACTAAGATATTTACTCGAGGATCCAGTCCTGCCCTTTTGATTCCTAAGGTCACACGCTCTTCTTTTTTCCAGCGAGGATCAAGGGGATTGGTTATTACCAGCTGTAAGGGGTTACGTTGTCTCTTAGTACAGGAAGGCAAGAAGGGCCATTTTTTCCTTTCTGAAGGTGAACTGGATCTTTTTCTTTTTTTTTAAATCCTTATGACAAATGTACTTATTTTCTGCTATATAGTTCTAATTAAGAGAACTACATCTTATTCCTAACATTACTATTAATGACAGCACAGGCATCAAATTTTAAGGTGACTTGTTTGGATACCCCTTTTTCTTCTGTTTGGCTAACACTTTGTTCATCATTTATGAGCCTCCACCAGTCCTCAGTCCTTAATCTTATTTTAAAAACTGTGGTCATGGGAGGCTCAGATGGGTCATAACACACATCAGGTTGGTCATTTCCTTGGCTACATACCTTGTATAGAATAACATTATACAAACAAGTTCTTTTTAGAGTTCCAGTACACTTATAATAACCATAAAATAATAGAACTATAGCAACCTTTTGTCCTACCTCAGTGACTTGATGTATACACTGGGAACTGTCTTCAGTCTGAGGAAGGTCAGTTGAAGTCCTTACTGTAAAAGTCAAAATTTTAAGGGAAATGAGTCCCACAATGAGTTTTCTAATGCTTCAGCCATGCATGGACCAGCCAGTTTCAGGGTGTGACTGGAGCAGGGCTGGTCATCTTCTTCATAGTCACTTTGCAGGGGTTGGCGAAGCTGCTCCCATCTACATACCACTCACAGTCTACTGATGTTTAAGGATGGTCTCAGAGGTTGGATCTGCTAGAGTAAACTGAGTCCAGCACCTCTATACAGTTATGTTCAACTGGGCTCTCTAATACCAGGAGCAAGGTGGTGGGATTTAGGGTGTTGCAAACTTCAATGATTATGTGGGGATTTTCACATAGCAAGCTTTGGTACTTGGTTCATCTAGCATTTGTTAACCAATGATGTCCTTTGGTAGTCATTAAAATTACCACAACATGGGGAGTCTTTATATTCAGGTTTTGCCTAAGGGTTAGTTTATCTGCTTATTGTGCTAACAGGGACGTTGCTGCTAGGGCCCTTAGACCTGGGGGCCAGACTTTGGAAATCCTGTCTGGTTGTATTGAGAGCTAGGCCACTGGCCTTGCCCAAGGCCCCACAGTCTGGGTTAAAATTCCAATTGCCATTTTTTCTCTTTTTGACACATAGAGTGTAAAGAGTTTCATCAGGTCAGGTAGCCTCAGGGCTGGGGCCGACATGAGTTTTTCTTTTACCTCATGAAAAACTCGTTGCTGTTGGTTGTGATACATGTATTTATCTAATCTACATTTTTATTAACTGTCACCTACAAAAATATTGACTTAAATCCTGCAGGTATTTGATTTCAAGCTTTAAATTGATCTGGTATTCCTTCTGGGACTCCAGTTGTGTCTAAATAGACATGAGAGTCGAAAGACCCATAAGGGGCTTCTCTTGCTTTACGATGTCTTATTTTTTTGTTTTCTTCTGGTTGATGAAATGCCAGGGTGAAAGGGATAGCCAACTGGATTAAAGTACAAGTGCCACTCCAGTTATTCAGTGGAGTGCCCAGTAAAGGTCCACCACAATACCACCACACGTCTGCTCGGGGATGAACGATGAACAAGGGCTGACTGATTGATAAGCTCTTGAAAATTCTTAAGCTCACTGCATCCTTTCAGGTTTCCAAGGAACGCTAAGTTTCCTCTCTGTCGTGAGAGACACAAAGTGAACTTAGTGTTGGGAGACAGAGGCTGGATGGCCCTTGGGTGCTGACCTGCAGGGTGGCGGACTTTGGGATATAGCAGAGAGAGCTTGGCATGACTTATTACTTCAGGCTGTAGAATCTTAGAAAAGAGCTACCATGCAGCCTACACCTGGTTGACTGGGGGACTACCTTAGTGGAAAGGGGACAGTCTGGGCCTCTGGCCTTCCGTGTGCACAAGCAAAACAATTGCTTTTGTTTAACGTGTAGATGGAATATTTGATCCATTTTAACCAGGCATTTGCATCTTGGTATCCTGTCTTAATTGCTGAAGTTTGTTTTAAGTCTTTAACTTCTATGATCATCTAGTAAAATGAATGTATGATTTTAGGAAATTACAAAAACCGGTTGGGGTAGTCTACCCTTGATCTTTAGTGGTCCACAGAACGTTGGACCAACTATGGCATGAAAGCTCTACGTCGGGGAAAGACTCCTGGTTGGCACTGGGGTCTTTATCGAAATCTCCCCGGATTAAAAGGTCCCAGTTTACTAATGCCCAGTCTGAGGAGAGTCAGGAGAGACAGAAGTACTTTTCTGAAGTAAAAAGCTGTCTTTGACTTGGCAAGTCCCCACAGGGTATAACAAGGCAAGCAGTAAATGCAATAGTTTGAGGTGAAACTGACTTGGTTATGTCAATAGCTAGATGGTCAGCAATAGAACGAGGAAAGAAGAAAGAGTAATAGAATAGATGAAAAGAGTTAAATTTTCTTAGCTTTAGTTTGTTAGGGTTTTCCCCTGGCGCTATGGCCTACGACACTGGAGGGAGTGGCACTTTCTTGACTCAGGTGTGATGAGTCCACCCTTTTTTTTTTTTTTTTTTGCTGTACGAACAGCACTCTTGGTGGTTAGCAGCACAAGGCAGGGTCCTTCCCAGGCTGGCTCGAGTTTTTCTTCTTTCCACCCTTTGATGAGAATGTGATCTTCAAGCTGGTGCTGGTTTACCGGAAATTCTAGGGGTGGTACGTGTGCTAAAAGACTTTTAGTTTTTGAGGGAAAGCAAAGTAGAAGATAAACCAAGCATATTATTTTTAAGAAATTGACCTTTTGTTTTAAATGTGGGGACCTTAGCAGTGGACTTTATAGTCCTTAGTGCCTTTTTACTGAGAAATTTCCTTTAGCACCTGTTTTTATTAGTTTTTAAACCAAAAAAAGCCAAATATCATTTTACATTTAACAATGCTTCTCTTATGATTTTTATATCAGATAAACTAAATTTTGTCTTTATATTAGTGTGTTATTAATGTTAAACTTAATTTTAATAAAACCTTTTAGACATATTTATCTAAATTTTAATGTTTGACCATAAGGTAAGATTTTATAGACTCTTTTTAACCCTTTATAATTTTTGCTAAAGAACAGGTTGGTGCTTTACAAAAAACCTGTTATGCGTTTACTTTAATGTCCAGTTCACAGAAAAACCAGATGATACTTCTTTAACTTTAGTCAATACGTTTACACACAGAATTTTCTTTACAATTAACGCTTTAAAACTTGCTTAAACCTTCAAAACAATAATTTTTTTAACTTTTTAATGTAGGTAAAAATGTACATTCTTATGCCTCCTTATAATCCTTTTACCAACGGTATATTTTACTTTTCTTATATACCTTCCACATAAACTGTTTATTTTTTTCCAATAGTTTTACATTCAGGAGGACTAGTTACTTTTAAATTATACATTTTTTGCATGAATTCTTTTTTATAACATTTGTCTCTTCCATGACTTTCACAGACAATTCTTCAACATGCCTCAACTTTCTGACTTATTACAAATATTTCTTTCTTTAAGCAACCAGTTAATTTATTTCAGGACAATAATTTACAATATAATACTCTTTTTATATAAATTCCACCTCCCCTTTTTTTCCTTTTAGTTATTTATTTATTTATTTATTTTTTTACTTTTTTGTTGTTGTTAGCAAAGCAGTTGCCACTACAGATTGAATGGATTTAGGCCATCCACAGGTTACTGGGTTAAGGACTTTTGATAGGAAGCCCTCAGTGCTTTCGGGATACACCTTTGTTTACACTGACAACGAAGTGGTATTGGAGTGTTATAGGGTTACAGAGAATACCTTCAATTATCAATTACAGGTTTTAAATTTACCTTGGCTTTTAAAGGAATAGAGTACACTTTTTTTTTTTCTTAACTACTTGTATATCTCTTTCTCTCTTTCTTTCTCTCTTTGACTTTGTCTCTCTCTCTTTGACTTTTCTTTTGCCTCTGTCTCTTCTTCTCTCTCTCTCTACTAGTCTTTCCTTGCCCCTGCCAGCCGCTTATGCTGTTGTTCTCTTAACCACTGTGTCTTGGGGGTGGGGTGTCTAAAACCAGCTGTAACCAAGTGTCTATGTATGGGAACTGGTCTGGGTTCCCTGGCTTACAGGTTACCTTGTGTCATACCTTTGAAACAAGGGACCTTTCCAGGCTTCCTTCTAATGGCCAACCTACCTCTAATGCTGACCAGTCTATCTTACACAAAGTTTTAAGTTTTCCTAGTGTCATAGTACTCCACAGTCTCCTTTAAATTCTTTTTGGAAATGTTTCAGTATAGTTCCTAGTAGGGTGGGCTTATTTGTGCCTGACCTATGCTTCTTTGAGACAAAACACCACGCTCACACCACACGCACACCACAAAACAAAGGACAGGTAAAAAGGGTATGCACACACTTTTGCAGTTTGCACCAAACCAAAATCAAAACCAAAATCAGAGTATCCAGAAATCCAAGCCAGGTCAAAACCAAAACCAAAGTATCAAGCAATCCAAGTCAAGTCAAAAATAAAAACTGAAGTGCTGTTACAGGCATACCGTAGGTGATCAGGCCAGCTTCCACTGAAATGGAATAGGCAAGTTCCCAAGACCAATCCTGTCAAGCAACTCAAACCAAGTCAAAACCAAAACCAAAGTGCCAATAAAGGGATGCAGTGGGTGATCAGGCCATGCTTCCATTCAAATGGAGTGGGCAAATTCCCAAGACCAATCCTGTCAAGCAATTCAAACCAAGTCAAAACCAAAACCAAAACCAAAGTGCCAATAAAGGCATGCCATGGGTGATCAGGCCATGCTTCCACTGAAGCAGAGTGGGCAAGTTTCAGACTAGTCTTACCAAGTTTTAGATGTCCAGACTCCAAGTGCCCATTCCTTCCTGGTGTTCAGCCACTGTGTTGATCCTCCACGGGTGCCTGCCACACACTGCTCTGGTGAGGTGTCCCACCAGGGCAAATGCCTACCCGAGAGCGCTCTCAGGATCCGTATTTCTCGGGCTGGTCAGAGTCTCCCACAGGGATGTTCCACAGGGCAGGCTTAAGCCACTTAAGGAGCTGCCTCGACCATCCAACATTCACCTAGCTTCCCGGTCAGGTAACCAAGAAATGTAGCAGGACGAGCCGCAGACAAAACCCCTCAGACACAGAGTTAAAGAAGGAAGGGGTTTATTCAGCTGGGAACATTGGCAAGACTCCTGTCTCAAGAGTCGAGCTCCCTGAGTGAGCAATTCCTATCCCTTTTGAGGGCTCACAACTCCAAGGGGGTGAACAGTGAGAGGGTCATGATTGATTGAGTAAGCAGGTGGTACATGACTGGAGGATGCATGCACTGGTAATTAGATCAGAACAAAACAGGATAGAGATTTTCACAGTGCTTTTCTATACAATTCTGTAATCTATAGATAACATAACCGATTAGGTCAGGGGTCAATGTTTAACTACCAGGCCCAGGGTGTGGCTCCAGACTGTCTGCTTGTGGTTTTCATTTCTGCCTTTTAGTTTTTACTTTTTCTTTCTTTGGAGACAGAAATTGGGCATAAGACAATATGAGGGGTGGTCTCCTCCCTTATAAGTAGATGGCAGTAATAACCTCATTGTATAGATGATGGAATAGGAAGCTTAAGTATCTTGCCCAAATTGATGCCAGAATGTTACCCATGTGATATAAGAGGTTAAACTTTTCTTAAGGTGATGTATATTTAAAAGCGTAGTATTTCAAAGGCATCTCCAGCTATTCTAGAGGGGAAGTCTATTTCAAATGTACAATTAACACTACCTATCTTGATGGGGGTTGTGGTGTAGGACTAAGGAAAATTTATTTTCTGTTTTGGGAAAAACACTTTATTGGCTTGCCATTTATGTTGATAAAAAGACATAATCTTTTCCTAGAATGAGGAATTTAAGGAGCTTGTTAACTGAGTATAGTCATGTAAAAGTCTTCTCCAGCGTGGTCCCAAGTTGCAGCTTTACAAAGTGATCAATTTTTAATTGCTGAAGAGAAAGAACTTTCTTTTCTGATTTATTGCAGGCAGAGAGGGGGATTGATGGTGGGGACCCTGGAGAGAGGACACGGGCAAGGCAATTCTAGTAAGTCAGCTATAAACTATACTTTTCACACAGAATCCTGTAGAAAAGGGCAGACTGAAATAGCCAGTTAGGAAGTTCCCTTGATAGGCACTAGTCAATGAACATCAGGTAAAATTTGTTATGTTTCTCTTCATTGCAGTTGTCAATAGTTTCTTCCCAAGCTTCCATATGGATAATACTTAGCTAGCATTTACTATGTGCCAAGCACTGCTCCTAATGCTCACTTGGAAGTTTCCATTTAATCTTCAATGAAGTTATATGATATCAGTGCTAGTATTATATTTGTTTTACAAAAAATGCAATTCAGGCATCAAATAAGTAACTTCCCTAGGGTCTTACTGCTAGTAAGTGGCCAAATGGATTAGAACCTAAGACATAGTATCTGTCCACACATTTAACCAGAATGCTATACTACTTCACAGAAGAGATCTGCTAGCTTCTACAGATTAGAGTTAGAACATATTTAGGACATTAAGAAAGAAATGTTAGTTCGCATTGGAGTGAAGTGGCACTGGAAAAGACAAAACAATGTCGAAAAGAGAAGAACAGAGCTCATGTCAGTAGGAAAGGATATAAGTGAAGCCAGAATGAATTTGTGGAATATGTAAGAATTTTCCAGTGATAATGAAATACTAGGGAAAGAGAAGACCATAGAAGACAGAACTTGCAATCAGCTAGAACGAACACTCATTAACTTAGATACTTACTAAAGAGAATTTCTAGGGGCTTGAGAACTTTAAACATGGAAGCATTCTAAAAATGAAAGGTTAATGTATTATTTAAGAGTTCTTGCCTCCTGATATGTGCTTGTGTGGGCAATGGCAAGGTATGCTTCAGTACCCTTCTATTTTTATTCTACATTTTCTGCTTTTCCCTCTTCTCCCCCCATACTATACCACCATCCACACAAGCAGCAAGCACACCTGGATCTATATATTTTATCTTTAGATATGTTAATAACTTTCAGCTGGTTATCATTAAGTCTTGCCTGGGAGCCATTCTTTCCATTTTGGGAGTTGGCATACAAATTCTTTGTGCTATGAGGAGTTGATATTAACTACATTTATCAAACAGTGTTTACAGCTGAGGTCCTAATGTTGTGCCATTGTACCTCTTGCTCTTACAATTTTTATCAGAGGTGTTTCCAACTTGTGTCAATTTGACTTATTAGAATTTAAAATATATGTATTTGAAACAGAATTTTAAAGAATTATTTAAACACTATCTTTTATTCTATTTAACATCCAATAAATTTATTGATTCTCTACCTAGGGCTCACAATATTTGCTTTGTCACTCAGATTTCCCTGCTCTTTATCTTTTGTAGCCGTCCTATTTTTTTCAGTGGCAATTCAGATGACTATATGACTCTTCTAATCCCGAATCCTCTCAGCCATCCTGAGTAGATCATAAAGTCAGCCACAAGAGTGTTCTTATTCCAGTTCTATACAATTCAAATGATCATTAGATTGCATCACTGTCTCAGAAACAACAGTTTGTAGTTAGAACAGGGTCTGACCTCTTTGTCCTTTTTGTCAAATGATGAGTTATTGGACCATCTGATATGACATTAATGGAACAGTAGCATGAATCTTATGATTCATGTACACATTTGTCATGGACAATTTGCAAAAAGACTAAAAGCAAAATAACGGTTAGCTTATGTAGAGCATAATGAATGTTATGATTCAAATTAAATCTAAGCCAAGAAAACAAGTTTCCAAGTGGTCAGTTCTTTCAATTTAGAGATTTGTCATTTTACATGGCAGTAGTATCAGTCTGAGTGTAACACCAAACACCATCTCGGCTAATAGGGAATCTATAGCTACTTATTTGTCTATTAACACGTGAACAAAAAACTATTAAACTTCTCCATTGAAACTTAAGAGCTATGAAAGTATTGTTTATCACTTAAGCTAAGGTATTGACAAATGTCCGACCATTATAGAAATCATCGTTTGAATGGTAGGTATAAAAGTGAATGATTTTTCTGGGTAATTTTTCATAAGCCCCTTTACCTTTTTATGTTAGTGGGCTCACACCTCAGTGAGAAATTAACCACAGGTTGTGGATTACTCTTGAATAAATACATCTCTAACATCTCATATACACAAATCAAGTTTATGTGTGGTAACCAAAAAACAAACTTGATCTTCACATAAAACCAGTACCCTGATTGGGTACAGATTGTACTGGAGATATAGAGATGGTTTAACATGACAGGTGTATTAACTCCATTATCCCACTACTGTAACGAACTACCTGAGACTGGGTAATTTATAAGGAAAAGAGGTTTAATTGACTCAGTTCCACAGGCTGTACAGAAGGTATGGATGGAGAGGCCTCAGGAAATGTACAATCATGGTGAAAGGGCAAACAGGAAGCAAGCAGGTCTTCACATGGCAGCAAAAGAGAGAGATAAGAGGGAAGTGTCACAGACTTTTAAATCATTAGATCTCACAGGAACTCACTCACTATCACAATAATAGCAAGGGGGAAATTTGCCCCCATGATTCAATCACCTCCCCACAAGTTCTTCCCCCAACACTGGTTATTACAATTCAACATAAGATTTGGGTAGGGACACAGAGCCAAACCATATTATTGTGACCCTGGTTCTCCCCAAATCTCATGTCCTCACATTTCAAAACACAGTTATGACTTCCCAACAGTCCACCCAAAGTCAAAATAGCTAGTCTGATATTTTCCTTTTTTTTTTTTTTTTTGATATTCAAACAAAGAAATGTTTAATTACTTGATGTTGATACAGTATTTTTTCACTTAAAATGAGACAAATCCTTTGTGCCTTTTGAGGTTTCCTTTTAAGCTCCATGCCTGTATCATCTATTTAAAGGATAACTTTTTAAAAATAAAAATAAAAGAATAATTTAACAACTGTACACACAGGGACAAGCCATAAGCTGCACCAACTGGATCCTAGATCCTCTTTCCCCAAGGGCAGCCCATTCTTGGTTCTTTCCACCCAAAGTCTTAACTCATTCCAGCATTAACTCAAAAGTGCAAGTCCAAAGTCTCATCTGAGACAAGATGAGTCCCTTCTGCCTATGAGCCTGTAAAATAAAAAACAACTTAGTTACTTCTAAGATACAATGGAGGTACAGGCATTGTGTAAATGCTCCTATTCCAAATGGGACAAACTGGCCAAAACAAAGGGGCAGTACCCCACTCTCAGTACCAGTTTTCTCTATTAGTCCATTCATTCTCACACTGCTATAAAAAACTGTCTGAGACTGGGTAATTTATAAGTAAAAGAGGTTTAATTGACTCACAATTCCACAGGATTTACAAGAGGCATGGCTGGGGAAGCCTCAGGAAACCTACAATCATGGCAGAAGTATGAAGGGGTAGCAAACACATCTTCACATAGCAGAAGGAGAGAGAGAGGGAGAAAGAAAGGGCAAGTGGCAGAGACTTTAAACCATCAAATATCATGAGAATTCAGTCACTGTCACAAGAACAGCAATGGAAAAATCCACCTCCATGATCGAATCACCTACCACCAGGTCCTTTCCCCAGCATTGGAAATTACAATTCAACATGAGATTTGGGTGGGGGCACAGAGTCAAACCATTTCAACGGAAGTACCCAAATTAACTTTCTGAGTGAAGCTGAAAATTTTCTGAAAATTAGGATGGATTATCTCCAAGAAAAACAGATTACTGTTAAAAAAAAAAAAATTTGCCAAGGTTAATCCTTCCCCTGTTGCGTATCTGGCCCCCATAGACAGTGTTATGATTATTTTTGCATAAGTTTTTTTTTTTTTATTCTATGATCAAGGTCCAATTTTTAAATTGTTGTATATTGAAATTAATAATGGGAGAATATTTCTCATTAGAAGAGCCTATTGGAAGAAGCATTACTCTCTGAAGTGTTTAATGGAATGCCAATGACATTTTAAATTTCCTTATGAAATATAGTTTACATATAGAAAAGTGCATGTAAGTAAACAGGTCAATGAATTGTAAGAAATTGAAAACACTGAAGTAACTAGCATTTAGATCAAGAAGCAGAATACAGGCCAGCATCCCAGAATTCCCACTTATGCTTCCTACTAATCACTATTTCCCTCAGGGATAACATGACCTTAGATAATTACTACAAAGTGAATACCATTATACCCAACACCTAGGTCAAGAAAAGGAAATTTTCAACTTATGCTAGAAGTCTTTCCATTGGTCCCATCTCAATCACAATTTTTTCTTCCTTCCAAATGTAACCATCATTCTGACATTTAAATAAGCACTTTCCTGCATGTCTTTTGGTTTTATTACCCAAGTGTGCAACCCTAGACACTACAGCCTTAAGCTCCCCCATTAATAAAACTGATACGACTTTTACATCACATTTAATCAATAGATTTCCTCTCTTCCTTCTTTTCTTTCTTACAATTTATTTGTTTAAGAACTTAGATTTGACTTGTAAACGTTTTTACAGTCTGGGTTTTCTGCTTGGTAATCATAGTACAGTTCAGTAAGTTCCTCTGTATTTTCTGCAAAATGGCAGTTGGATTAAAAAATGTGATCAGAGTCAGATGCAATCCCTGTGACAAGGTTATTGGTGGTGTCTTGTCCTTTCATCAGGAGGCATATGACTGTTTTTCACCTTTTTTTAAATGTTAGCAGCTTTTGATCTTCAATGCATATATTCATGGTGGGGGTTCAAAATGGCAATATTTTAATTTTATTATTTTGCTTGCTTTTAAATCTAGAATAATTTTATACAGAGACACTTTTAATCTAATATTTTATTAACTAGTGGTACAGTTTATGTAAGAAAGGCAGGTTAAATGTATGATTATTTCATCTTGTTTACAGTTTTTAGATAATTAGTCTATTGTCACTTTTTAAAAGTGAACACTTGTTTTTCATGCCATTATAAAATCATGGATTTACATGTATTTGATGTTCTCAATCTGTTTCAATTTTTATCTTTATTGAGGCTCAAACTGTATATTGCTTGGCTACAAGAACCTATTAAAGTTGGAACTAGAGTCCTTTTGACGTGATCTTCACAGTCTTTGTTAGCTTCACTGCTCTCTGGCATATCAGGTTCCAGATTTATCTTGTATATTTTCTATTCTATACCTTGAATCAACCATTTATCCAGGAAGTTTGGTTTATGTAAATGAGAAACAGTATTAAAATGTCACAGTCTTGGGATTCAGAACGCTCATTGCAATTGGATTGGCCATTGTGTCTAGGCATTTTTATATAAAAGGATTCTAGTAAGAACAATAAATTCTTATATGTAGAATGATTTAGTTCGTGCCATGAAATTTTCTTCTAAAGATGAACTGGGATCTGCCATAAAATAGCTAGTCTGATATTTTCCTTTTTTTTTTTTTCCCATGACCCCACAACTAAAACAGTCAATTCTGAATTTTTCATAGGAGCTTTTAGTAAGTATTCATAAGCAATGAATGATTCTCAAGCAGACTCTAAAGATCATATGTTTATTCTGATAACTGTTGGTAGCAGTGTTCAAGACTATAGTAAAATCTAACATAGGAGTTGACATAGTTTGGATCTGTGTCCCTGCCCAAATCTCATGTTGAGTTGTAATTTCCAATGTTAGGTGTGGGGCCTGGTAGGAGGTGATTAGATCATGGTGACAGTTTTTCAGGAATGATTTAGCACCACCCCCCTTGGTATTTTCTTGGCAGTAGTAAATGAGTTTTCATGAGATCTGCTTTTTAAAAGTGTGTAGCGCCTCTACCTCTTGCTCTGGCCATGTAAGAGAGCTCACTCCCACTTTGCCTCTTGCCATGTGATTGGAAGCTTTCTGAGGCCTCCTGAGAATGAGAAGCTGTTATGCTTTCTGTACAGCCTGCAGAACCATGAACCAATTAAACTTCTTTTCTTATAAATTACTCAGTCTCAGGTATTTCTGTATAGCAGTTTGATAATGGACAGGAGTCAAAGGAAAAGTTCTCCTTTGCCCTCCGAGGGTTCATGAAAATATCAACTTACAAAAGTCTGATTAATTAGAGAAAGGGCATAAAATTATTAATACGCGTGTGGGAGAGAAACACAGAGTGAGTACATCCCACTTGCCCTATGGAGTTCAGAAGCTTAAATACCATCTTGATGTTACAGAAAGAATTGGGATTGGATTTTGAAAAAACAGGTTATGGTGGCAAAACAGGTTATGGGAGGTAGACAAGAGGAAGCTTAGCTAGCAAAAGTGGTCTTGTGATGCAGATGAAACTTCACAGGTAGCAGACCTCAGAAAGAATACATGATAAATGGTTTTTTCAGACCTATAAAAGTGTCAGACTTTCAGTAAATCTTTCCCAGATCTGGATAAGAGGAGGCCTCAGAGAAAATCTAGCTGTAACAATGCAGATTCTCTACAGATGCAAATCTGCCCCCACAAAAGAAAACTTTGTAGGGTTATTTCTCTTTGCCGTATTTCTAAACAAGTGTCGTAAAATACATCAAAGAAATATATTTTGGGGTAAAATATTTTGATTTTCTTTCAGCTCCCACTTTGAAACCTTAAGAAGTTTTATATGTTAAAGTAAGGCTTATAGCATTGAAGATATTTTGGTTAGAGTTTATTGGATTAAAAAAGGCAAAGGAGTAGAAAGTAACCAAATTAGGATAAGCAGAAAAGAGCAAATTTCTATATGTATATATACATATGTACATCATTCTTAATCAGTCCTGAGAATAGATCAGTTTATTTCAGCAGCTGTGTCCCATTCCAGGAGATGCTATTGCAGATGGACTAGGCCTGTATATATTATGCAGGAAAACAGATCTTTAATAAGAAGCATTTCTGTGGAAACAAGAAAAACAAAGGTTAATGTCCGGAGTACTCTATAGACTTGTTTTTCTAGAGTCTCTGAAGCGTGTTCAGATTGCAGTGGCAAGCTGACAGATTTTTCTGGATAATAACTCAAAGCAAATGTTCAATTGAACTTTCTGAGTAGTCGATACCTCAGCCAGCATGAAGACTGTTTATGTATAAGTTGCAGTGATGATTTCTTGTGATGTCTATATCAAGTTGTCTAGTTTCATTTTGCAGGGCTTTCAGGCATGTAGTTTGATTTTCTAGTGATCTCATGTCAAAAAAAAATTGAAGAAAAATTGGAAAACATTAGTTGGAGGCTTGCAGCCAGAGAAGAATGCATGATTCAGTTTAAATGGTAGAAAAATAATAAAAATTGAAAAACAATGGACAAGTCTACAAACAGGTGTACTGTATAATTTTCCTGAAATATAATTTGTCTCTCTCTAGTTCCCCATTTCTACCAAGAATAAAACATAAGAGGACCAATTTATTTGAAAAATAAATTTCAGTTCTAATATACTTGGCCTAATTTTTAGCATACAATTGTGACTGGCCATATAAGCTCTTTTAAAGGTGGTTTTCCTGGAATTTTAAAACTAAGCTTTACAGGTTAAATTTTTAAAAGCCTCCAAGGTAGGAAGTAAAGTCAAAGAGTCACAATCACATCACACTGTGTCTATAATCTCTGTATAAATTGAATGGGTTCCTTTTCTCTTAAGGTCCCAAAATATCTTGAATGAATATCCTGGACATATCAGAGAGTGGCATACTTTACTTACTGCAAGATCACAAACTTTGTAAGGGAACTGTGTAGACAAGGTATGAGGCCAGTCTTTCTAAGAAGTTTTTCATTGGATATATGAATTCAGTCCCAATTCCTCAAAAATGTTTGGTCATATCTGAAAATGTGTCATTCTAATCAAAGACTTGGTAAAATAACCAGTGTCTATAATTTTATACCCTTACAAAAGAAAAAATACTCTTACTAAACTTCTTCAAATGACTATATTGCCATAAATTTAAAAATAGAAATAGTTTCCAAATTTTGGAGAAATCAAATAAAAAGAAAGAAAAATGTATCAATTTTTCTCAAAAAGTATACTTTATCCAATTGTTAGCTATAAACAGTTCAAAAGAAAAAAAGGTATCTTGGCTCTGAAAAACAAAATATAAAAATAAGCAGCATGTTTCAATCAGAAAAGTCATAAAAATGTTATCCCAGTCCTCTATTAATTAGTTTCATGTCATTAACTCTTGTTCTGCTAGATGTTGGATTAGCAATCTTCATAAAAGCATCAACTTTTTAGAGTTCTGGAAGTTTTACCCAACCCAATGGTATGATCTCAAAAATTATCAGAACCTAAGTTGAAGAGTATTTTTCAGTGTTCTTTCCATGAATTTCCTTGAAGAAGCCGCAAGTTATGGACTTTAGTCAATTATAAACTGCTTTTTAAAAACAATCAAAGTAAAACAATAATTGCCTGTGTATGATAAAAGACTCAGAATATCCATGATTAAAGACACAGTTGGAAAGGAAATTCGGTTATTTCTGTGGCATACAATTATTTAACATAATAATCATAATTATTTCTGATAAAATGTACTAAGAAATAACAGAATTGTATGACTCTCATACAATTTTGGAATACATATTAATAACCCACTTATATAAGTTAAACACTAATATAAGTTAAACACTATTTTTTTATTTGATAATGCTTCCCATATGACTTTAACATACCATATAAGCCTAATACGTCTCTTTTGGATATCCAGGAGCCCTAAAATCTAAAATATTAATTTTAGGTAAAAAAGACCTAATTAAGACTTTCAAATTTAATTTTGGAGTTTATCAAATTTCAAAAGTTTAAAACACTTGCTCAAAATCAGATCACAGGTCACTCTCAATTAATAATTTCCCCAACCATCAAAATCTATCTCAATCTCTCCCCTTTTCTTTTGCAGTTTATTTAATAGATAAAAATCTTTTACCATCTTTTATTAAGATTACACCAAAATCTTATTCAAAAGAGAAAACCAAGTTCTATCTTTTCATTAGTGTATTATTAATGCTAAAGCTAATTTTAATAGAACTTTATAAATAGATTCATCCAATTTCAATCAGCTTTGAGCATGCACAATAAAATTTCCATATACCCTTTTAGAACCTATTACACTTTTTCCCATTTTCTTTCTTTCCCCAACTTTCTATATTCATTAAGTTTATTTACTTTTATTACTTCAATGTAAACAACTTTTAAAAATCTGTAAACAAGGAAAAGTTATTTTCCTTTTAACAAAAAGGTACATTTTCATGCCTTTTTGTAAACTTTCTTACCAAAAACACACCCAACTTTTCTTATATACTTTGAATGCAGAAGTGTGTATATATAGCATATATATATAATACACTTCACACACTATACACATTCATCACATATACACACAAAAACCACACATATATAAATATATATATATATATATATACTCTCAGTGATCATCATTTTTAGTGAAAAACCTAGAAAATAAGAAATTTAATTTATGTACCAGATAGATGGAAAGCTCAGGACAAAGTACAGTGGAGTCAATGCCTGGAAGATCCAACCCCTCACAGCATGGCTAAGAAGCACAGCAGGATCAGGGAGAATGCGGCATGGATGCTGTCCCTAGGCCTCACCATGGTCACTTGTCTAAACCTCAGAATCAAAAGGCTCAAATTCAAAGACATAAGCTCTCTGAGAAAAAATATCATGGAACTGAAAAGGAGGTAAAACAAAATACCAGAATAGAAGGCCCCACTGACTGTTCCCACCACAAAACACAAAGTTAACAGCTATCTACACAGAAAAAACAATCATCATAAGAACCAAAAATTAGGTGAGCACCCATAGAACCTGGTTTTAACTTCATATTGTTGAAAGAGGGTCTGGAGACATAGAAAAAAGAGTCTTGAATCAGTGACACCACATGTTCCCCACTCCTTGAAGGAGTCGTGTGGAGTGGAGAGGCTCTCTGGAAACTGGTGGAGAGAGAACACAGCAACTTTGAGGCATTACACTCAGTGTTTTCCTGTCACAGCAGAGTGGAAAACCAGACTAAACTCAGTGGACAGGTGCACATGAACACAGCATTTAAACTGGTCCTATTCAGAAAGGATTACTGATCCCAGTGGTCCCAACTCGAGTTCCCACAAACCTTACCACCAAGGGCTACAGTGTCCTTTGCCTCCAAGTAAACTTGAAAGGCAGCACAGACCACAAGGACTGCAACTCTTAGATCTTTTAGATGAGTCCTAGTGCTGAACTGGACCCAAAGATAGTGGACTAGGGGACACATGACCTACTGAATAAAAAGCTGGAATGACTAAGGGAGTGCTGGCATCACCCCTTGCGTAACCGCAGGCTACACAGCTCTCAGCTCTGAAAGAGGTCCTTTCCTTCTGTTTGAGGATACAAGAGGGAAGAGCAAGAATAACTTTGTTTTGCATCTTGGATACTAGCTCAGCCACAACAGGATAAGGCACCAGTCAGTGTTGTGAGGCCCCTGTTCCAAACGCTAGATACTAGATGACATTTCTATAAAACCCTGGGCCAGAGAAGAACACACTGCATTTGAAAAAAATTATCCACTTCAGGCAGCATTCATCACCTGATAGCTGAGGAGACCTTGGGTTCTGAATAACCAGGAACAATACCCAGGTAGTATATTGAGGGCCTTGCATGTGCCTCTGAGACCTGTTGACTTCAGGTGAGACTCAGCACATTACTAGCTGTAGTGGCTATAAGGCAAAACTCCTTCAGCTTGAGAAAAGCAAGGGGAAAAGTAAAGGGGACTTTGTCCTGCACCTTAGATACCAACACTACCATAGGAGGATAGAGCACCAAGTGAGCTCTTGAGGTCCCTGACTCCAGGACTTGACTCTTGACTGTCATTTCTGGACTTGCATATAAGGCCAGAGGGGAGACCACTGCCCTGAAAGGTGAGTCCCAGGCCAGGCAGCATTCACTCTAAGCTGACTTTAGAGCCCTTGGACTTTTAAGGAACATCAGTGTAAGTCTGGCAGTACTTGTTGCCTGGGGTGGAGGCAACTATGGGGTTTAGCGCCTCTGCGCTAATAGGGGAGGGAAGAGTGGAAAGAACTGCATCCTGTGGTTTGAGTAGCAGCTCACACATAGTACAGTAAAATACCAGGTAAACAGTTAATGTTTCTGACTCTAGTTCCTGACTTATAGAAGCACCTCTGAACCCACCTGGAGACTAGGGAAACTCACTGTCCTGAAGAAAAAAACACAGGCCTGGGTGACTTTTGCCACCAGCTAAATGTAAAGCCCCACAGCCTTGAATAAACATAGGCAATAACCAACGAGTGGTTATAGAAAGCCTTGGGCAAGGTCCAGTGCTGTGTGGGGCTTTGGGTCTGACCCCAGTGAATTCATAGTGGTGATGGACACAGAGGTGCTTCTGTCATCCCAGATTTAGGTAGCTGAGAACATAGAGAGCGATTCCATGGGTTCAGGAGAAAGTAAGGAAAGAGAGTAAAAGTCTCTGCCTGGTAATCCAGAGCATTGTCCTGGATCTTTGCCAAGACCATCAAAGTATTAAGTCTATGTGCCTGTAAAAACCACAGCATTACTGGACTTAGGGTGCTCCCTAATGCAGATACAGCTTAGATCACACCACTGAAATTCTTTCAAAAACCTGGAAAGACTTCCCAAGAAGAACGAGTACAAATAAGCACAGAAAGGGAAGATAATAATAAATACCTAACTACCCAATGCTCAGACACTGAAGAACATCTACTAGCATCAGTGCCATTCAGGAAAAGATGACCTCACTAAATGAACCAAATAAGGCACTACGAACTAATCCTGGAGAGAGAGAGAGACATGTAAACCTTCAGACAGAGAATTCAAAATAGCTGTTTTGAAGAAACTAAACTACATACAAGATTAGACAGAGAAAAATTTCATAATTTTATTGGATAAACTGAACAGAGGTTGAAATAATTTTTTGAAAAATCAAGCAAAAATTTTCTAGTAGAAAAGTGCAATTGGCATACTGAACAATGCATCAGAGTTCTTTAATAGTACAATTAATCAACAGAAGAAATAAATAATGAATTTTAAGACAGGCTATTTGAAAATATACAATCATTAGAGAGAAAAAACAATAAAGCATGCCAACGGGGACTAGAAAATAGTCTCAAAAGGTCAAATCTAAGAGTTATTGGTCTTCAAAAGGAGATAGAGAAAGAGATAGGGGCAGAAAGTTTGTTCAAAGGGATAACAGGGAACTTCCCAAACCTAGAGAAAGATATTAATACCCATGAACAAGAAGATTATAGAAAACCAAGGAGATTTGCCTGAAGACATTTAACAATCAAGCTCCATCTGGTGGCAGACTTACCAATAGAAACTTTACAGGCCAGACAAGAGTGGCATGACATGTATAAAATGCTGAAGAAAAAAATAAAAAACCCTATTACCCTAGAATAGTATATCTGGCAAAAGATGTCTTTCAAACATGAAAGAGAAATAAAGACTTTCCAAGACAAAAGATGATGAGGAATTCCTTCAATGCCAGACCTGTCCTACAAGGGATGCTAAAGGGAGAGCTTCAATCAGAAAACAAAGGATAAAATGAGCAATAGGCAATCACCTAAAAGTATAAAACTCACCGGTAATAGCAAGTACACAGGAAATGCAGAATACTATAACACTGTAACTGTGGTTTGTAAACTACTCCTACCCTAAGTAGAAAGACTAAATGACGAACCAATCAAAACAGTAACTACAAAAACTTTTAAAGATGTAGTTGGTACCTTAAGATATAAAGAGAAACAACAAAATGTTAAAAAGCAGAGGAATAAAATTAAGGCATAGAGCTTTTATTCGATTCCCTTTTCATTTTTGTTTGTTTGTTTATGTAAAAAAATTAAAAGTTATTATCAGGTTAAAATAATGGGTTATAAGATAATATTTGCAAGCCCTGTCGTAACCTCAAATCAAAAAACATGCAACAGATATATACAAAATAAAAGGCAACAAACTAAATTATATCGCCATAGAAAATCACCTTCACTAAAGAAGTTCAGAAATAAATTTTGAAAAGGAAGAGAAGAGTATAATAAAAGTAGAAAACAAGTAGCAAAAGAGCAGAAGTAAGTCCTTCCAATAATAATGTTGAATGTAAATGGACTGAACTCTCCTCTCAGAAGAGCTTTAAATATAAAATATAATGAGGCATCTTAAGGAACTAGAAAAGCAAGAGCAAACCAACCCAGATTAAGTAGAAGAAAAGAAATAAATAATAAAATTGAAATGAAATAAAATACAAAAGATCAATGAATCTAATAGTTACTTATTCGAAAATTTAAACAAAGTTGACAAAACTTTAGACAGACTTACTAAGAAAAAAGAGAAGATCCAAACAAAATCAGAAATTGAAAAGAAGACATTACAACTAGTACTACAGTAATTTAAAGGATTATTGGTGGCTACTATGAGCAAATATATGCCAATAGAAAATCTAAAAAAAAAAAAAAAAAAAAAAAAGACAAATTCCTGGAAATGCAAGCTACCAAGATTGAACCAGGAAGAAATCCAAAACCTGAACAGACCAATATCAAGTAATGAGATCAAAGCCATAATAAAAAGTCTCCAGTTAGAAAAAAGCTTGGGACCTGATGGTTTCACTGCTTAATTCATCCAAACATTTAAAGAAGATCTAATATCAATCAAACTCGAACTATTCTAAAAAATAGAGGAGGGAATAATTACAAACACATTCTGTGAGGACAGTAATTTCCCTGATACTTAAACCAGACAAAGACACATCAAAAAAAAGAAAGCTACAGGTCAATATCTCTTATGAGTATTGATGGAAAAATCCTCAACAAAATACTAGCAAATGAAATTCAACAATACATTGCAAAGATTATTTATCATGACCAGGGTTAAAGTAGGATTTAACCTTGGGATGAAAAGATGTTTGAACATACACAAATTAAGCAATGTGATACATGAAACCAACAGAATAAAGATCATTTCCATTGATTCTGAACAAAGTTGATAAAATTGAACATTACTTCATAATAAAAACCCTAAAAAACTGGGTATCGAAGAGAGTTGCCTCAACATAATTAAGGCCATTTACAACAGACCCACAAATAGTATCATACTGAATGGAGAAAAACTGAAAGCCTTTTACATAACATCTGGAAGACAACAGAGATGCCCTGTGTCACCACTGTTGTTCAACATAGCACTGGGAGTACTAGCTGGAGCAACCATAGAAGAGAAAGATATAAAATGCCCCCAAACTGAAAAAGGAAGAAGTCAAATTATCCCTGTTTGCAGATGATATGATTTTATATTTGGAAAAACCTAAAGAGTCCTCTAGAAAATTATAAGAACTGATCAATTCAGTAAAGTTTCAGGATACAAAATCAATATACAAAAATCAGTAGCATTTCTATATGCTAGCAGTGAAAAATGTAAAATATAAATTAAAAACAATAGTCACAAGTAAAATTTAATATATAGGAAGTAACCAAAGAGTGAAAGATCTCTTAATGAAAATTGTAAAACTGAAGGAGACAAGAAAAAATTTTTTAAAAATTCTATGTTCATGGACTGGGAAAATCACTATTGTTAAAATGTCCATACTACCCAAAGCAATCTGCAGATTTAATGCAATCCCTATTAAAATATCAAAAACATTCTTCACAAAACTAGAACAAAAAATTGTAAAATTTATATGGAAACATCAAATGCCTGGAATAGCCAAAGCTATCCTGAACAAAATGAACAAAACAGGAAGATCACCTTACCTGACTTCAAATTATACTACAGAGCTATAGTAACCAAAAAAGCATGATACTGGCATAAAAGCAGATACATCAATGAATGGAAAACTATAGAGAACCCAGAAACAAATCCACATACCTTCAATCAACTCATTTTTTACAAGGATGCCAAGAGCACATGCTGGGGAAAAGACAGTTTCTTCAATAAATGCTACAGGGAAAACTAGTTACATGTATTCAAAAGAATTAATCTAGACCTCTATACAAATTCAAAAGAATTAATCTAGACTTCTATACAAATTCAAAAGAATTAATCTAGACCTCTATACAAAAATCAAATCAAAATAGATTAAAGGCTTAAATTTAAGACCTCAAACAATAAAACTACTACAAGAAAATGTTGAGAAAAATCTTCAGGACATTGGTCTGGGCAAAAATTTGTTGAGCAATACACAAGCGCAGGTAATCAAAGCAAAGATTGACAGATGTGATCACATTGAGTTAAAAAGCTTCTGCAGAGCAAAAGATACAATCAACAAAGTGAAGAGGCATTCACAGAATGGGATAAAATATTTGCAAATTACCCATCTGAGCAGGAATTCATAACCATAATATTTAAGGAGCTCAAACAACTCTATAAGTAAAAATCCAATAATCTGATTTAAAAAAGGGCAAAAATTTGAACAGACATTTCGTAAAAGATATACAAATAACAAATAGACATATGAAAAGGTGCTCAACATCATTAATTATTAAAGAAATGCTCTATCCTCTTTATGACAGAATAACACAGAAAAGACAAAGTCAAAGGAAAATACTATTTCTGGGAAAGAAGGGATAAAGAGTAGGAAAATTCATACCATAAAGTGCACCAGAGTTGCTACAACCAAGACTACTTACACTAATTGTGTTCTACCACTATATAAAATTTTGCAGAAAATAAAGAGAATAACAGTGATTTTTACCATGTGCTTGGTAAGAAATTCTTACTCTTCTTCTGGCTTATTAGATTCTGAGTTTCATTCACTGCAATTTCAGGAAGAGTAGAGCTTTGATATACTGTGCACGGTGCCAAAACAGTAAGGGTCACGGGAAAACTTCCTCTTTACTCTCTGAAGTTTCACTAAAAAATCAACTTACAAATGGCAGATTAATTGGGGAAAAAAAAAGGCGTACAAATTTATGAATGTGCACATGGGGGAGAACAATAGTTATTATCTCCTGGCCCCCTAATGGGGTTCAGAAGCTTATATACCATCTTGAAGTTACTGAAAGAATTGGGGCTTGGCATAAAAAAGTGCAAAATAATGTACTTTGCAGAAATTTGGATGAAAATGAAGGCCATTATTCTAAGTGAGGTGACTCAAGAATGGAAAACAAACTACTGCATGTTCGCACTTATCAGTGGAAGTTAAACTATGGGTACACAAAGCCACGCAGAGTGGTATAATGGACATTAGAGACTCAAAAAAAGAGTGGGTGGGAGTGGGGTGATAGATTTTTTAAAAACCTACATATTGGGCACAGTGTACACTACTCAGTTGATGGGTACACTAAAATCTCAGACTTCACCACTTTACAATTCATCCATATAACCAAAAACCACATATAACCTAAAGTTATTGAAATAAAAAAGAATGGGCATGGCTGGGCACCATGGCTCAAGCCTGTAATCCCAGAACTTTGGGAGGCCAAGGTGGGATAATCGTTTGAGGTCAGGAGTTCCAGACCAGCATGTCCAACGTGATGAAACCTTGTATCTACTGAAAATACCCAAAAATTTAGCTGCGTGTGGTGGTGCCTGCCAGTAGTGACAGCTATGGGGAAGTCTGAGGCTTGAGAATCATTTGAACCTGGGAGGCAGTGATTGCAGTGAGCCAACAACATTGTGTCTCTGTACTCCAGCCTGTGTGACCCAGGAGACTCCATCTCAAATAAAATAAAATAAAATAAAATAAAATAAAATAAAATAAAAAAGAATGGGTGCTTGGATCCTGAAAAAACAAGTTATGGAAAAGATAAGAAGAGGAATTGTGTTGAGGAGCAATAAATGATTACTAGGGAGAATGAGTAGATCGGAGTACACAAATAGTTCTCTACGGAAATTGAATAATCCTCAGAGACATATCTTTTAAATGGATCTGTTCTGGTGTGGTTATATAATTGGTCTTTTCTGCAATAGACAATAAGATAACTCACAGGGGAGAAGAAAAACAATTATTTTCCTTGGTAGATCCAGACTTCAGACAGATACAGGAATTTCAGAAAACAATTTCATCCTTTGCTGTGGGAGAGACCAGTGGGTATGTCAGGATCAGGGAGATCATCGTCAGTTTAGCACGTTATAGTGCCATATTTTGGGGTATCAGTTTCTCGGCCCTGACATTCCAACCTTCCAGTGGGGTTCAGCAGCTTATATACAATCTTGAAGTTACAGAAAGAATGGGGTCTGAGAGTATGACCAAAAACTGGTTAAGACAGTAAATCCGGTTATAGTGGCAAGACACATTATGAGATGAAAAGGAGGTTTGGCTAGCAAAAGCATTCTTATGTAGATGAAAGCGCAGAGGTAGCAGCCCTCAGAATAGAGGGGAAATGCTTCTTCAGACATTTAAATGTTTCAAACTCTCAGTTGATCTTTCCTAGATAAAGGGAAACTTCAGAAAAAAATCTGGCTGCATTAGTACAGATTCTCTACAGATGCAAATCTCCCTCAAAAAACAAGGAAGATTACTTCTGTTTGCTGGCTTTCTGAACCACCATCTCAAAATATGTCAAAGTAGTGTATTTTGGGGTAAAATACTTAATTTCTTTCAATAGTAACATATGAAAGAGAAAATATGAATGTCTTATAAGCTAACCTGAAAATAATATTTTTTTAAATGAGTACCAAAGATTATGCACCATGGGAGACCACTAGTTATAAGGAAGTGCCCAGAGTATGTCAGCAGAAGCCCTCACAAGTTTATTGGTGGCTGCTACAGCCTTAAGTTAAGCAGGGTATCAAAAAGACACTGTAATAAGCTATTAGTCATTGGTGGTTTCTATGTAGCTGAGTTGAAACAGCAAAGGCCTGACCTGATCACTCTGAATAAATAGAGAGAAAGAAGTTTACAGTAGTTAGATGTCAGGGAAGAGGATATTGAAAAGCTAACTTTAGTTTGCAAAATTCTAGTTTCCAGTTCAGGTTGGGATTCCAATAGAGGGTTTTCTCAATGAGAACTTAGTTAAGTTATAAATAGAACTCTTAGTTTATTAAACTTACTTTTCTTTATAAATGACCACGTCTCAGGTACTTCTTCATAGCAGTATGAAAATGGACTAATACAGTAAATTAGAACTGGGAGTGGGGCACTGCTACTAAGATAACTAAAATGTAAAAATGACTTTTGAACTGAGACAGGCAGAGGTTGAAACAGTTCGGAGGGTTCAGAAGAAGACAGGAAGACAAGGGAAAGTTTGGAGCTTCCTAGAGACTTGTTGAATGGTTTTGACCAAAAATGCTGATACTGATATGGAAAATGAAGTCCAGACTAAGGTAGTGTCAGATGAAGATGAGGAACTAACTGGAAACTGGAGCTAAGGTGATCCTTGCTATGCTTTAGCAAAGAGACTGGTGGCATTTCATCCCTACCCTAGAGATCTGTGGAACTTTGAACTTGAGAGAGGTGATTTAGGGTATCTGGTGGAAGAAATTTCTAAGCAGCAACGCATTCAAGAGACTGCCTGGGTGCTCTTTAAAGCATTCAATTTTATTCATTCACAAAGATATGGTTTGGAATTGGAGCTTACGTTTAGAAGGGAAGCAGAGCATAAAAATTTGGAAAATTTGCAGCCTGACAATGTGATAGGAAAAAAAAAAAAAAAAAAAAAAGGAGAAATTCAAGCCAGCTGCAGAAATTTGTGTAAGTAATAAGGAGTCAAATGTTAATCATGGATAATAGGCAAAATGTCTCCAGGGTATGTTAGCAGCCCCTCCCATGGCAGGCCCAGAAGCCTAAGAGGAAAAAATTGTTTTGTGAGCCAGACCCAGGGCCGTGCTGCTTTGTGCTAGGTGCCCTGCATCCTAACCATGGCTAAAAGATGCCAATGTAAAGCTCAGGCCATTCCTTCAGAAGAAGTAAACCCTAAGCCTTGGCAGCTAAAACATGATGTTGGGCCTGTGGGTACAGAAAAGTCAAGAATTGAGGTTTGGGAACCTCCACCTAGATTTCAGAAGATGTATGGAAACACCTGAATGGCTAGGCAGAGGTGTGCTGCAGGGGCAGAGCCCTCATGGATAAATTCTGCTAGAGCAGTGTGAAAGAGAAAGGTGGGGTGTGAGCCCCCACACAGAGTCCCCACTGGGGCACTGCATAGTGAGGCTGTGAGACGAGGGCTACCTTCCTCCAAACCTGAGAGTGGTAGATTCTCCAACAGCTTGCACTGTGCACCTGGAAAAGCTGCAGACACTCAATGCCAGCCAGTGAAAGCAGCCAAGAGGGGAAATGTACCCTGCAAAGTCACAGATAAAGAGCTGGGAGCTCTTTTTCATGGGAGCTCACCTCTTGCATCAGCATAACCTGCATGTGAGACATGGATTCGAAGGAGATCATTTTGGAGCTTTAAGATTTGACTGCCCCACTGGATTTTGGACTTGTATGGGGCTGGTACCCCTTTCTTTTTGGCCAATTTCTCCCATTTGGAGTGGGTGTATTTACCCAATGCTTATACCTCCATTGTATCCAGGAAGTAACTAACTTGCTTTTGATTTTATAGGCTCATAGGCAGAAGGGACTTGACTTATCTCAGATGAAACTTTGAATTGTGGACTTTTGAGTTAATGGTGAAATGAGTTAAGACTTTGGGGGACCGTTGGGAAGGCATAAGTGGTTTTGAAATGTGAGGACATAGGACATGAGATTTGGGAAGGGCCAGGGATGGAATGATATGGTTTGGCTGTGTCACCACCCAAATCTCATCTTGAATTGCAACTCCCATAATCCCCACATGTTGTGGAGGGACCTGGTGGGAGGTAATTGAATCAAAGGAAAGCGTTTTTGTCATGCTGTTCTCATGATAGTAAATAAGTCTCATGAGATCTGATGGTTTTATACAGGGCAGTTGCCCTGCACAAGCTCTCTTGCCTGCCACCATGTAAGACGTGTCTTAGCTCCTCCTTCACATTCTGCTGTGATTGTGAGGCCTCCACAGCCACGTGAAACTGTGAGTCCATTAAACCTCTTTTTCTTTATAAATTACCCAGACTTGAGTATTTCTTCACAGCAGTATGAAAATGAACTAATACACATGCAACATGAGAAATCTCATTGAAGCAATCTTGGAAAATGCAGTTTGGCTCACTATGCCATCTGATGGTAAATAATATTATGGCATTTGCTACATATGTTAAATATAAAAATCTCAGAACGTATGTACTCTTAAAGTATAAATTAACTTCTATTTAATACAAAAGAAAGAAAGAAACCCACCTTTGACTCATAGCATGAGTAAAAATGCTGATATATTAAATGTATGTGTTTGATATATTAAAAGGTATAGCATTTCATCCCCAAGTTACCTTCAAACTCTTTTTCTCCTCTCTCCAAGAGTTATATTTAACCCAATACTACAGAAATTTAGATGTAAAAAACCAATACTACAGAAATTTAGATGTAAAAACTTTTTTCAACTTGATAATTCTTTGATCTGGCAATGAAAAATTACATATATCTCTGTTTCTGCACTGAAATAGAAAGGATATACTTGCTGCTAACTGAATATTTTTCACAACTAGTAATATAAAATAGAGAAGAAATAATTTATACCTAATACTAATGCAATATTCAGTGAATGAATGGTCTACTTGAGAATACATTTCCTTACACTTCTCTGAATCAAAGTAAGAGTAGAGGTTTTCTATTGATATCACAAATTACCAGCAATGAAAGAAATACATTAACTGCAAACTAACTGTTATTTATTCTACAAGTACTTATTAAGTATCTATTATGTGTCAGACACTGCTCCAGGTATGTAGGATGTAGTATTGAACAAATCAGAAGGCTTTTCATCATGGAGTTTAAATTCTAATGAAGAGGACAGGGATGACAGACAATGAATAATAAAGAGATTAATGCCTAACCAAATGTTATATAGTAATGAGCACCCTGAATACAAATAAAATAAGGCAAGATGATAGAGGGTAATGTATGTTGGTGACTATTTTAGGATGGTCAGAGATGGCCTTTCTGAAAAGATGACATTTGGGCAATGTACAACATTAGAAACTATTTCAATTATAATTATCAAGATTTCAATATAAAAATCTCAGCACGTATGTACTCTTAAAGTATAAATTAACTTCCATTTAATACAAAACGGAGAAAGAAACCCACCTTTGACTCATAGCATGAGTAACAGTCATAAACGTACAAGTTAGAAATCATGTAAAAATGAATCAAAAAGAACTTGCCATGAGAAATGCAACTGACCTAAGCTTTTCTTAAAACTTCAAAAGAGTTAGAGCAGTGTTTCTTAATTTGCTGCACATTTAATTCCCTGGAAGACTTAAAAATTTACTGATGTCTGGGTCCCACAAATAGAAATCTGATTTTATTGGACTGGGGAGCTATCTGAAACTTACAGTTTTTTTAAACTCCCCAGTTGATTATAATCTGCATCCAAGGTTGCAAGGCATTGATTTATAAAGTATTCAAGAAACTACACATGGAATTTAAGCATTTAAATTTAATCATATTTCTCCATGCTTACCTACTTTCTGGTGAAGATACTAATCATCAGTGAAGTGGACAATAGGTATGCAAAGGCTGAGAAGAATGTGAAGGTTCTTAGATTATTCTTGAAAAATCAAAAGTAGCTACAGTGCAAACTTTGTCAAACACATGTGCAACAACATTGAAGTAAAACCTAACACTGAAGATCATTTCTACATGTCTAGACTATCCTAAGCAATGCCTCAATTATGCAGGTGAAAAAGTTCAAGACAGTCATCTCTTTATTCATCCCATTATTATCACTGTTCTTCATCATATGTTTATCCCAGGAGCTACAGTGAAGAGTTTATCCCAAGCGCAAGCTTAGTATTTATTTAGATCTCTGAAAAAGTGTTCCACCAGTGTAAAGGTCAAAATATCTCTATTCTTTAAAAAAAAAAGTCTTATTTTTTCAAGTGAAATTACGAATCTGTTCTTCACCCAAGATTAAAACTCCAGAGTTTAAGTGGGTAAAGTGTTATTTCAGACAAATCATCTGCAACACTTAGAGCATGTGCAACTTTCAAAACCTAAAATACTCTTGGAGAAAAGTTACTTGGAGAAAAACAGTACCTGGTTTAAACTTGCATCATTAGCACCTACTTTTTGAGTAATCATCTCAATCAGGCGTAGAAAGAAAACAAAATTGACTGTAATACTCCTGTGGGTGGGAGAAAAAGATAGGTAACAGCTGTTTTCTTCTATAATCATCTTACACCTATAGATTAACTGAAAGCTTTTTGATATTTCAGAAACATGTCCAGGGTATGCTACAAACTAAATAAGTGACCCATTCTGTTATTACCATCTCTATTCAGCTAAACGCTTTCTGCCAAGAAAGTAACATAAAACTATATTTAAGGTATACCATAAAAACATCTTTTTTTTTTTTTTTTTTTTTTTGTTGAGATGGAGTTTCACTCTTGTTGTTCAGACTGGAGTGCAGTGGTGAGATACTGGCTTACTGCAACCTCTGCCTCCCAGGTTCAAGTGATTCTTCTGCCTCAACCTCCTGAGTAGCTGGGATTGCAGGTGCCTACCGCCATGTCCAGCAAATTTTTGTATTTTTGGTAGAGATGGGGTTTCACCATGTTGGCCAGGCTGGTCTCAAACTCCTAACCTCAGGCGATTCACCTGCCTTGGCCTCCCAAAGTGCTGAGATTACAAGTGTGAGCCACGGAGCCTGGCCCATAAATACATCTTATGCAAAGTTTTCAAGATTGATCTTATGATTATTTTGAATAAAAAGAAAAACTCATTTCTACAAATGGACTTTCATATCAAAAGAAGTAAGGTTTAAAAATGTAAACATATAATCATTCCCAATAATATCCATCATGGTATTTTATTATTTTTTTGGGGGGGGGCAGAGTTTTGCTCTTATTGCCCAGGCTGGGGTGCAATGGTGGAATCTCACCTTATTGCAACCTCCGCTGCCCTGGTTCAAGTGATTCTCCTGCCTCAGCCTCCCAAGTATCTGAGTTTAGAGGCATGCACCCCCATGCTGGTTGATTTTTTGTATTTAGTGGAGACGAAGTTTCACCATGTTGGTCAGGTTGGTCTTGAGCTCCTAACCTCAGGTGACCCACCCTCCTTGGCCAGCCAAAGTGCTGGGATTACAGGCATGTGCCACCACACCTGGCCCATCATGGTCATTAAAATGTCAAATGTAGATTATACTTATTTTTTAAGCCAATTAATAACTTTTATTTTTCAAACTAGTTTATTAAAGTTTGGTGTGTTTTTTTTCTTTTAAGTAATATTTTGAACTTAGTCAATGAAATGCTAGGAAATTCTTTTGTTTTTCTGACCAAATTTATCTTTCTGTGTGCAGATAGGACATCTTTAGCTAAGCAATTCGATTCTCTAATCTCTGTCTTCCCATATTTTCAGGTAGTATCTAAGGTTTCCCCTGTTTATTTTTTATAAAACATGTCCAGAAAATGAATGAAAAGTTAAAACTATGTCCAAAGCAAAATATAATGCCTTAGAAATTATTTCTTTTATACAACTCCCTCACAATAATAGGTACATCTGGAATAGAAATTTATAATTACTGAGCACCTATTCAATTCATTATTTTTACTTATAGGTGAGAAACCTAAGATTGAAAAAATGTTTCTTCTCCAAGATCACACAGCCAGTTGGTGGGAGGACTAATATTCAAATTCAGATCAGATTCAGATATATTCCATTGTATATATGTACCACATTTTCTTTATTACATATTTAAATCCTGGACATTCAGACTCCAAATTCATATTATTTCCACTGAACCACATTGACATTACCATCTATTTTTAACCTCACTGGCAGAAGTCGGGGTGGAATGGGAGAGGAGGATTGGGGACATAAATACAAACCACTCCTGGAATTCTAAAAATGATTCTGATTTTATTCTCTACCGTTATAAGAATATGTATCCTGTTTTGTAACTATGTAAAACTTAAAGTGTGTTGTATGGGAACTATTTCCTTTTTTACATTTAATAACTGTTTTATTTTATTTTAAAAATGTCTTCAATTTGTGTGGGTATATTGTAGGTGTACATATTTATGTGATACATGTCATGTTCTGATACAGGTATGCAATGCATAGTAATCACATCATAGAAAACTGGCTATCCATCTCCTCAAGCATTTATCTTTTGTGTTACAAACAATCCAATTATATACTTAGTGAAAGTAGAAAATAAGTGTATTTTAAAATGTAAAATTAAATTATTATTGGCTATAGTCAAGCTGGTATGCTATCAAATAGTATGTCTTATTCATTGTTTCTACTTGTTTTACCCATTAACCACCCCACCATCCTAGAAGCCCCCAACTACCTTTCCTAGACTCTGGTAACCATCCTTCTACTCTCTATGTTCATGAGTTTAATTGTTTTGATTTTAGGATCCCACAAATAAGTGAGAATATGTGATGTTTTTCTTTCTGTACCTGGGTTATTTCACTTAACATAATGATCTCCAGTTCCATCATGTTCCAAATGAGTGGATCTCTTTCTTTTTTGGGCTAAATAGTTCTCTATTGTGTATATGTACCACATTTTGTTTATACATTCATCTGCTGATGGACACTTAGGTTGCTTTCAAAACTTGGCTATTGTGAACAGTGATGCAACAAACAGGAGTACAGATACCACTTTGAGATACTGGTTTTCTTTCTTCTGTGTATATACACAGCATTGTGATTGCTGGATCATATGGTAGCTCTATTTTTAGTTTTTTGAGGAACTTCCAAACTATTCTCCATAGTGCCCATACTAATTTACTTTCCAACCAATGGTGTACGAGGATTCTCTTTTATGCACATCCTCTCTAGCATTTGTTATTACCTGTCTTTTGGATGTAAGCCACTTTAACTGGGGTAAGAAAATATCTCATTGTAGTTTTGATTTGCATTTTGCTGATGATCAATTATGTTGACCAACCTTTAATATGCCTGTTTGCCATTTCTGTGTCTTCTTTGAGAAGTGTGTATTCAAATCTTTTTTTAAAATCATATTATTAGATTTATTTCTATAGGGTTGTTTGAGTTTTGTATAGCTTATGTTTATTATTCCTTTGTCAGATTGGGAGGTTTCAAATATTTTCTCCCATTCTGTTGGTTGTCTCTTTAACATGTTGATTGCTTACTTTGTTGTATATAAGTTTTAACTTTAATGTGATCCCATTTTTTTTTATTTTTGGTTTGGTTGCCTGTGCTTGTGTGGTATTGCTCAAGAAACCTCGATGAGACCAATGTCTTGGAGATTTTTCCCCAATGTTTTCTTGTAGTAGTTTTATAGTTTGCAGTCTCAGATTTAAGTTTTTAATCCATTTTGATTCGATTTCTATATATGAAGAGAGACAGGGGTGTAGTTTCATTCTTCTCCATATGGAGATCCAGTTTTCCCAGAACCATTCATTGAAAAGACTGTCTATTCCCCCCCGTGTACGTTCTTGGCAAATTTCTTGAAAGTGGGTTTACTGTAAGTGTGTGAATTTCCTTCTGGGTTCTCTACTCTGTACCATTGGTCTATGTATCTGTTTTCATGCCACTACCATGCTGTTTTGGTTATATAAATCTGAAGTATAATATGAAGTCAGGTAATGTGATTTTTTTCAGTTGTTTTCTTTTTGCTCAGGAGAGCTTGGCTATTCTGGGTTTTTGTGGTTTCATATAAATTTTAGGTTTTTTTTTTTTCTATTTCTGTGAAAAATACCATTGGTATTGCATTGAATCTTTAGATTGCATTGAATCTTTAGATTGCTTTGGGTAGTATGGACATGTTAACAATATTGATTCTTCCAATCTATCAACATAAAATATTTTTCCATTTTTGGTGTCCTCTTCAATTCCTTTCATCAGTGTTTTATAGTTTTTATTACAGAGACATTTCACTTTGGTAATTTCTAGATATGTAATTTTAGTTGTGGCTATTGTAAATTGAATTCCTTTTTTATTTCTTTTTCAGGTTTTTCACTAGTAGCCTATACAAATGCTACTGATTTTTATACATTGATTTCATATCCTGCATCTTTGCTGAAATTATTTTATCAGTTCTAATAGTTTCCTTATGGAGTCTTTAGGGTTTTTCAAACATAAGATCATGTTATTTGCAAACAAGTAAAATTTGACTTATTTCTTTCTGATTTGAATGCTCTTTAGATCTTTCTCTTGTCTGACTGCTCTAGCTGGGACTCCTAGTAGTATGTTGAATAACAGTGCTGAAAGTGGACATTCTTATTATGTTCCAGATCTTAGAGGAAGGTTTTTCAGTTTTCTTCCCCATTCAGTATGATACTAGCTATGTGTCTGTCATATATGACTTTAATTATGTTGAGGTATGTTTATTATCTACTCCATTTTTTGACAGTTTTTATTATAAAGAGATGATGAATTTTATCAAATGCTTTTTCATCATGAATTAAAATGTTCATATGGTTTTTATCTATCATTCTGTTGATGATGATGTATCACATTGATTGAAGAGTGCATTTTGAACCATCCTTGCATCCCAGAGATAAACGTTGCTAGGTCATGATGAATTATCTTTGTAATGCATTGTTGAATTTGGTAGTATCTTGCTGTGTATTTTTGCATCAAAATTTATCAGAGATATTGGCTTGTGGTATTGTTTATTGATGTGTCTTTGTCTGGTTTTTGTATGAGGGTAATACTGGCATTGTAGAATGAGTTAGGAAGGATTTCCTCCTCTTCTATTTTTCAGAAAATATTGAGTCATATTGGTTTTAGTTCTTCTTTAAGTGTTTGGTAGAATTCACCAGGGAAGCCATCAGGTCCCTGGATTTTTTTTAGTGGGAGACATGTTATTATGGCTTTGATCTTTTTACTTTTTACTGGTCTGTTCAGGTTTTGGATTTCTTTCTGGTTCAATCTTTGTAGGGTGCATGTGTCTAAGTATTTTCCAATTTATTGCATATAGATTCTCATAGTAGCCACTAATGTTCCTTTGAATTTATGCAGTGCCAGTTGTAATGTCTCTTTTTGGTCATTTTTGGTTTTATTTATTTGGATTGTCTCTTTTCTTAGTCTGACTAAATGTTTGTCAATTTTGTTTAACTTTTCAAAAAGGCAACTTTTTGTTTCATTGAGCTTTTGTATTACCTTTTTATTTCAATTTCATTTATTTATTCTCTGATCTTATTATTTCTCATCTTCTAGTAATTTGGGGTTTTGTTTGCTGTTGCCTTTCTAGTTCTTTAAGATGCATTGTTAGATTGTTTATTTGAAGTTTTTCCCCCTTTCTAGGAACTTGTAAGTATAAACTTCCCTCTGAGTACTGCTTTTGCTTTACCCAGTAGGTTTTGATATGATATGTTTCCATTATGATTTGTTACAAAATATTTTTCAATTTTCTACTTAATAGCTTCATTGACCCATTGGTCATCCAGGAGCATATTATTTAATTTCCATGTATTTTTATAGTTTCCAAAATTGCCCTGTTATTGCTTTGCAGTTTCATTGCATTGGGGTCAGAGATGATGCTTGATACTATCTAATTTTTTTGAATTTTTAAAGATGTTTTGTGACCTTATATATGGTTTATTCTTGGGAATAATCCATATGCTGAGGAAAAGAGTGTGTATTCTGCAGCTGTTGGGTGAAATGTTCTGTACATATCTATTAGATTTATTTGGTCTACAGTGCAGATTAAGTCCCATGTTTCTTTTTTTTATCTTCTTTCTCTTTGGAAAATTGTTTCATTGCGGAAAGTGGGGGATTTAAGTCTCCAACTATTATTGTATCAGGGCCTATCTCTCTCTTTAGCTCTAACAATACTTGCTTCATATATCTGAGTGTTCCAAGGTTGGATGTGTGTGTGTGTGTATATATATATATATATTTCATTTATATATATATATATATATATATATTTCATTTATATATATATAAATATATATATATATTTCATTTATCTTCTTGCTCTATTGACTCCTTTATCATGTAACTTTCTTTGTCTCATCTCATAGTTTATGTCTTTAGATCTATTTTTTACTGATATAAGTATAGTGACTCAAACTCTATTTTTATTTCCATTGGCATAGGATACATTTTTCCATCTCTTTCTTTCAGTGTATATATGTATTTATAGATGAAGTGTATCTCTTGCAGGCAACAAATCAGTAGGTCTTGTTTTCTCATCCATTAAGCCATTCTATGTCTTTTGATTGGAAAGTTTAGTCCGTTTACATTAAAAGTTATTATTGAGAAGTAAGGACTTATTCCTGCTCTTTTGTTACTTGTTTTCTTGTTGTTTTGTACTCTTCTCTTCCTTTTTTCACTTCTTCCTGTCTTTCTTTAGTGAAGTTCATATTCTATGACTATATGATTTAGTTTCTGGCTTTTTATTTTATGTATATTTGCTGTATGTTTTTTTGAAGTTACCATGAGGTTAGAAAATACTATCTTATAATACATTATTTTAACCTGAAAACAACTTAACTATTTGCATAAAACAGAAATATGCAAAAAATTAAGAAATCTCTGCACCTTAACTTTGTCCCCCTATTTTTTAAACTTTTTGTTTTATTAATATCTTATTCTACTGTGTATGTCTTAAAATGTTGTTTTAGTTATTATTTTTGATTGGTTTATCATTTACTCTTTCCATTTAGGATAAGAGTAGTTTACACACCACAGTTACAGTGTTATGATATTCTGTGTTTTTCTGTGTACTTTCTAACACCAGTGAGTTTTCTACCTTCAGGTGATTACTTATTGCTCATTAACATCCATTTATTTCTGATTGAAGTATTCCATTTAGCACTTCTTTTAGGTCAGGTCTGGTGTTGATAAAATTTTTCAGTTGGTATTTGTCTTGGAAAGTATTTCTTCTTCATGTTTAAATAATATTTTCACTGGACACACTATTCTAAGGTAAAAGCTTTTTTTTTTTTTTTTCTTCAGCACTTTAAATACATCACAACATTCTAACATTTCTAATGAAAATTCTCCTGCCAGATGTATTGGAGCTCCATTTTATGTTAGTGTTTTTTTTTTTTTTTTTTTTTTCTGTATTGCTTTTTTTTTAGAATTCTTTCTTTATCCTTGATCTTTAGAAGTTTAATTATTAAAGGACTTGAGGTAGTCTTCTTTGGGTTAAATCTGCTTGCTGTTCTATAACCTTCTTGTACTTGGATATAAGTATCTTTGTTGATTTGGGAAGTTTTTGTTATTATGCCTTTGAATACACTTTCCACTCCTATCTCTCTACCTCCTCTTTAAGGGCAATAACTCTGAGATTTGTCATTTTGAGGCTATTTTCTGAATCCTGTAGATGTGCTTCATTGCTTCTTATTTTTTTTCTCTCCCCCGTGTATTTGCAAATATCCTATCTTCATGCTATTTTTTTCTTCTCTTTGATGAATTGTGCTATTAAAAGGCTCTGATGAACTCTTCAGTATGTCCATTTTATTTTCCAGCTTCAGGATTTCTGCTTGATTTTAAAAAAATGATTTCCATCTCTCATAAATTCATCTGATAGATTTCAGATTACTTTTTTGGTGCTATCTTGAATTTTTTTTTTAATTTCTTCAACACAGCTATTTTGAATTATCTGTCAGAAAGGTCACATAACTCTGTTTCTGCAGGATTATTCACTGGTGGCTTATTTAGTTAATTTGGTGAGGTTATGTTTTGCTGAAACATCGTATGTTTGTGGATGTTTATCTGTGTCTGGGCATTGATGTGTTATGTATCTATTGAAGTCTTCATGGTCTGTTTGTGTTTACCCATTCTTCTTAGAGAGTATTTCGTAATATTCAAAAGAAACTGGGTGTTGTAATTTATGCTATAACTGGTTTAATGGCATCCCTAGTAAAGTAACACTGTGGTTCTTGCACACTCATAGAGGTATCATCTTGATCATTTTGGACAAGATTTAGGAGAATTCTCTAGATTACCAAGTAGAATTCTCTAGATTACCAAGTGCTCTCTTTCCTTTCTTTCTCCCAAACCAATGGAGTCTCTCTCTCAGTTCGGAGCCACTTAAAGCTGGGAGTGGATTGATGCAAACTTCTCCTTATTTTGGGTTTTTGTTTGTTTGTTTATTTCTTCTTTTTTAAACTTTTATTTTAAGTTCATCAGTACATGTACAGGTTTGCTAAATAGGTAAACTTGTGTCATAGGGTTTTGTTTTATTGATTATTTTATCACACAGTTATTAAGCCTAGTGACCATGATTATTTTTTCTGATTCTCTTCCTCCTCCCACCCTCCACCCTCTCATAGGCCCCAGTGTGTATTATTCCCCTCCATGTGTCCGTGTGTTTTCATCATTTATCTCCACTTATAAGAGAGATCATTCAATATTTGGTTTTCTTTTCTTGTGTTAGTTTGTTAAGAATAATGACCCCCAGATCCATCTATGTCTCTGGAAAGAACATAATCTTATTATTTTTTATTGCTGCATAGTCTTCCATGGTGTATATGTATCACATTTCCTTTATCCAGTCTATTATTGATGAGCATTTTGGTTGATTTCCTATCTTTGCAATTGTGAATAGTGCTGCAGTGAACATACACATGCACATATCTTTATAATAGAACAATTTATATTCCTTTGTGTATATACCCAGCAATGGGATTTCTGGGTCCAATGGCATTTCTTGTTATAGGTCTTCAAGGAATCACCACAATTACTTCTACAATGGTTGAATTAATTTATACTCCCACTAACAGTATAAAAGTGCTTATTTTTCTCTACAACTTCACTAGCATCTGTTATATTTTGACTTTTTAAAAATAGCCTTTCTGACTGGTTTGAGATGATATCTCATTATGGTTTGGATTTGCATTTCTCCAATGATCAGTATTGTTGAGCTTTTTTCCATATGCTTGTTGGCTGCATGTAAGTCTTGTTTTGAAAAGTGTCTGTTCATGTCCTTTGCCCACTTTTTAGTAGGGTTGACAAACACCTCCTTAGTCACTACTACTATTATTGTGCTGGGTCAGACTTGAAGCCAGAACAGCATTGGGCATAGACCAAGGCCTGTTGTAACCACTCCCTGGCCACTGCCTATGTTCACTCAAGAGCCTGAAGCTATACAATCAGCAGGTGGCAAAGCCAGCCAGGTATATACATATATTTTTTCTTCAAAGCAGCAGGTTTTCCCAGTCCCCAGGTGGGTCCAGACGTGCCACCTGGGAGTCAGAGAATAAACTTAAAAGCCTTAGAAGTATATCTGCTATTCTATTCTGCTGTGTCTGAGCTTGCTTTCAAACTACAAGATGCTGTTCTTCTCACTCTTCCCTCCATTTCCCAAAGGCAAAAGAGCTTCACCCACCACTACTGCCACCAAAATTCCATGAGAAATACTGTCAAGAGTACTTCCAATGTTTCCTTAAGGCCCAAGGGATCTTAAGTCACACTGTAGTAAATACTGCCTAGTCTGGGAGTTACCTTCAGGACAGTAGGCTCTCCTCTGGCCTAGGGCAGGTCCAGAGATGCCATTCAAAGTTCAAGTCTTGCAAATTGGAACCCGAAGATTCTGCTTGGTGTTCTACTTTCCTGTAGATTAGCTGATACCTGAAGCCAGCAAGTCTTAAATGCTCATACAAGCCCCTCATAGTACTACATTTGATATTACTACTGGTTTCTCAGGGCCCAAAGGCTCTTCATTTAGCAAGTGATGATTGCTGCCAAGACTAACTCCTCCCCTTCAAGACAGCAGGTTCCCCTCTAGTACAAGGTGTGTCTAGAAATGTCAGCTAGGAGTTAGGGCCTGGAACAGGGACTCATGACTCTGACCAGTGCCTTATCCTGTTGTGGCTGAGCTGCTATCTGAGATGCAAGATAAAATTTTGCCCAATCTTCCCTCTCCTTTACTCAAGCAGAAGGAATGCCTCTCTTGGAGCTGTGAGTTATGCAGCCTTGGGTGAGGGAAAGGGTTATGCCAGCACTTTCTTAGCTGCCACAGTTGCTGACTCAATAGATTTTGTGCTCCCCCAGTCCTCTGTCTCTTGGGTCAGTGCAGCACTAGGACGCACCTAAGAGTTGCAGTCTTGTGGCCTAGACAACCCTTAAAGTTTCCTTAGAGACCCAGAGCACTTGAACTCACAGTGGCAAGGTGTTTGGGAACTTAATTTCAGGCTGTAGGAATTGGCGTTTCCCCTTTGTCTAAGGCTGGTTTAAATGTTTTCTCTGTGTGTGGGCTTCAGCTGAATTTGGTCTGGTTTTCCTTTCTGCTCTAACAGGATGGCACTGAGTTCAGTGCCTCACAATTGCTGGCTCTTTCTCCTCCAGCACAGAGAAATGCTTTCTGCACCACACTGCCGCTACTGGAGAATGAGGGAAGTGGTGCATTGGTGATCCAAGATTTTTTTTATCTACCTCTTCAGTGCCTCTTTTAGTGATACAAAGTTAAAAGCAGGTACTGTGAGTGCTCACCTAATTTTTAGTTCTTATGAAGCTGCTTTGCTTGTGTAGATTGTTGTAAAATTTGTGTCCTTTCAGGAGCATGGTCAGCAGAGCCTTCTATGCTGCCATCCTGCTCTACCTCCTATCTTAATACCAGTTTTATTTGGCTACTGCATCTTTTCCAATGAAAATTATACATCTTTTACTTATTTTCTTAGCACTGCATTCAACAAAATTTATATCTAAGTTAATTCAGATGGCATTAATGATATTTCTGTTGTATGTGTGCATGTATTCTTATTAGAACAAGAGTTGCAGTATTTGAAACACACATAAAGTTTACACACACACACACACAAAAAAAAAATTTCCTTAACATTTGATAAAAACTCATACAATTAAATTAGGAGAAGTAATCATTAATAGATCTAGACATTTTTCACTGTGCATTGACTGAAAATTTCCTGAAGAAAAAAAAATTGTTCAATTTAATGCTTCCATGAATTCCAGCAACATGACTAAACATATTATGTGAGTTACTAAAAAATTATTATCCTTCTTTATATAACTATGTGAAAAATATTAAATTTACATTAACCAATAAAATTTTCTAATGATACAAAGGGCCAAAAATTATTGTTCTTATATCAAATTAGTCATTTTCAAGCACAATGATTTTGTATGAATAACCTAGAGTTAATATTATTAAATACTTATTTATTTATTAAAAATTAATTATTAAATACAAAATTATTAAAAATTAATTATTAAAATGATTATTAAAAATCATTAACTACAAAATAGGTAACTGTTTTATAAAGAAACATCAAAACATTTCACTATAAAATATTAAAAATATTCACAAGGTAAAATTCTAAACTGTTGTTGCACATGTTGACTTTTCCAACTAAAATTTTATTTAACCAAAGCTGCAACCGTATCATGTTGCTGTAGTAGTGAAACAGATACATTCTCATTTCACTCTTTTCTTTCAGTGTTAAATATTTTTTGATGATTATTTCTCTTAATTTAATTTTATGAGTTTCTATAGTGTTAAAGAAGGGGTGTGTGTGTGTGTGTGTGTGTGAGATAATATCTCATTGTGGTTTTAATTTGCATTTCTCTGAGGATTCGTGACATTGAGCATTTTTTATGCTTGTTGGCCAATTTTATGTCATATGTTAAGAACAGTCAGTTCATGTCCTTTGCCCACCTTTTAATGAGATTATTTGTTTTTCTTATTGATTTGTTTAAGTTCCTTACAAATTTAGTATGTTGATTTTTCTTTGTTAGATGCATAGCTTGCAAGTATTTTCTCCCATTGTTTAGGTTGTATTCACTCTGTTAATTGTTCTTTTTGCTGAACAGAAGCTTTTTAGTTTAAGTCCTATTTTATCTATTTCTGTTTTTGTTGCAATTGCTTTTGAGGTCTTAGTCATAAGTTCTTTACCTAGAGCAATGTCCAGAAGTGTTTTTCCTAGGTTTTATTCGAAAAGTTTTATATTTTCAGGTATTATTTTACATATTTAATTCACTTTAAATTAACTTTTGTCTATGGTGAGAGGTAGGGATCCAAATTTATTTTTCTGCATATGGCAGAAAACTGCATATGGCAGCTTTCCCAGCACCATTTATTAAATACAGTGCTCTTTACCCAGTGTATATTTTTAGTGATTTTGTCTAAGATAAGTTATTGATGGGTATGTGGCTTTATTTCTGGATTCTCTATTGTGTTCAATTTATGTTTGTATTTTTGTACCAGTACCATGCAGTTTGGTTAGCATAGCCTTGTATTATAGTTTGAGGTCAACTAATGTAATTCCTCTGGCTTTTTTTCTTTTTGTTTAGTATTGTTTTGGCTATTCAGGCTCTTTTTGAGGTTCCATATGAATTTTATAATTGTGGCTCTCTTGTGGTTCTATATGAATTTCAGAATTGTTTCTTCTGATTCTGTGAAAAACAACATTAGTAATTCAATAAAAACTGCCTTAAATTTGTAGACTGCTTTGGAAAATATGGTTGTTTTAATGAAACTAATTATTCCAACACATGAGCATGAGGTATATTTCAATTTGTGTGTGTGTCTTCGACAATTCTTTCATAAGTGTTTTGTAGTTCTCCTTGTAGAAATTTTTCACTTTCTTGGTTAAATGTATTCCTAGAGATTCCTGAGATACAAAGATGATTCAATATTTGCAAGTCAATAAAGGTGATGCACCACACAAACAGAATTAAAAACAAAATCATATTATTATCTCTATAAATGCAGAAAAAGCATTTATGATACAAGCACTCAACAAACTAGGCATCTAAAGAACATATCTCAAATTAATGAATTGTGTATGACAAAATATTTTATTTTTTGTAACAATTATAAATAGGATTGAGTTCCTGATTTGGTTCTCAGCTTGAGCATTGTTGGTATCTAGAAATTCAACTATTTTTTTTACTTTAATTTTGTATCCTGAAAATTTACCAAAGCCATTTATCAGGTGTAGGAGTCCTTTGGAGGAATCTTCAAGGTTTTCTAGGCTCCAAATTATGTCATCGGTGAACGCAGATAATTTGATTTTCTTATTTCCTATTTGGATGTCTTTTATTTCTTTATCTTGCCTGGTTGCCCTGGCTAGGACTTCTAGTATTATTTCAAATAAGAGTGATGAAAGTGAACATCTTTGTCTTATTACAGCTCTCAGGGGGAATATTTTCAGTTTCTACACATCCAGTATGATGTTGGCTGTGGGCTTATCATAGATGGCCCTTATTATTTTGAGGTATGTTCTTTCAATGCCTAGCTTGTTGAGGGTTTTTACTATAAAGGGGTGTTGGATTTTACTGAATGCTTTTTATGTCTTTGTTGAGATGATCATATGGGCTTTGTTATGTTTTTAATTCTGCTAATGTAATGAATCATATTTGTTGATTTACGTATTTTGACTCATCCTTCCATTTCAGGAATTGAACACACATAGTCGTGAAGAATTAAATTTTTGATGTGCTGCTGGATTTAATTTGGTAGTATTTTGTTGAGGATTTTTACATCTGTGTTCATCATGGATATTGGACTGTAGTTTACTCTTTTTTGTTGCATTCTTGCCTGATTTTGGTATAAGTGTGATACTGGCATTGTAGAATACATTTTGGAAAAATCCTTTATGTTTTGAAATAGTTTCAATAATATTCATAATAGCTCTTCTTTGTATGTCTGGTAGAATTTGGGTGTGAATCTGTCTGGTCCTATTTATTTTTTGTTTGCTTGTTTGTTGTGGTTGTTGTTTTTTGGTTGGTAAATTTTTAATTACTGTTCCATTTCATTTCCTGTTTTGGGTCTTTTCAGAAATTATATTTCTTCCTAGAGAAAGGTGTTGTGTTTTCTGTGAAATCAATCATTGGAAGCACCCAATCACGATAAAGTTGTGTGTTTCTAGGACTTTACTCATTTGCTCTAGGTTGTCTAATTTGTGCTTATAGAGAAATTCATAGTAGTCTCTGAGGATCTTTTGCATTTATATGTTTTCAGTTGCAATGTCATCTTTGTCATTTCTGATTGTGATTATTCTCTTCTATTTTCTTGGTTAATCTAGAGCGTGATCTATCAATTTTTTTATCATTTTAAAGGTTGAACTCTCTATTTTAATAATATTTGTATGTTTTCTTGGTATCAATTTCATTTAGTTCTGCTCTGATCTTTGTTATTTCTTTTCTTCTCACAGCTTTGGATATGCTTTGCTCTTGTTTGTCTAGTTCCTCCAGATGCATAATTAGGTTTTGAATTTGAGATCTTTCTTTTTGATATAGGCATTTAATGCTATAAACTTTATCTTGCCTCTGTTTTTGCTGTATCTCAGAGGTTTTGGTATGTTATGTCCATATTTTCATTTGTTTCCATTTTTTATTGTTGTTTTGAGACTCCCTTTTAGCGTTGATTTCTAATGTTTTTTCCACTGTCATCTGAGAAGATGCTTAATATGATTTTGACTTTTTTGAATTTATTGAGACTTGCTTTATGCCTAAGCATGTAGTCAATTTTACAGAATGTTCCATATGCAGATGAGAAAAATGTATATTCTGCAGTTGTTGGGTGTCATGTTTTGTAGATATTTATTAGCCCATTTGGTCAAGAATCCAATATAAGTCTGAAGTTTCTTTGTAATTTTTCTGTCTCAGTGATCTGTCTAGTGCTGATAGTCAGGTGTTAAAATTCACCACTATTATTGTATGTCTGTCTATCTTTTTTCTCAGGTCTAATGATAATTCTTTTATAAATATGAATTCTCAAATGTTGAGTCTATATATATTTAGAATAATTAAATTTTCTGGTTGTATTGAATATTTTATCAATATGTAATGACATTTTTTGTCTTTTTTTACTCTTTTTGATTTAAAGTCTGTTTTATCTGATATCAGACTGGAAACCCTTTCTCTTTTTGGTTTTCCATTTATTTGTCTTAGGGGTCTTCATCCATCCCTCTACTTTGGGCCTGTGATTTTCATTACACAAGAGATGGATCACTTGAAGACAGAAGAAAGTTAAGCCTTATTTTTAAAATTGTATTTCACATTCTTTGTCTTTTGAGCAGAGCATTTAGGCCATTCATGTCCAAGGTTAACAGTGATAGGTGAAGTGTTTTGTTTTGTTTTGTTTTGTTTTTCCTGTCATAGTATTTTTAGCTAGATATTTTGTAGTCTCAATTGTGTAATTGATTTATAGTATATGTGAATTTTGTACTAATGTGTGTATTTGTGCTGGCAAGTACCATCATTTTATTTTATTATTTATAACTCAATGGAGCCTGGTCTGATCATGACAAATTCTCTTGTTGTTTGTTTATTCAGGAATAACTTTATTTCTCCTTTGTTTATAAAGATCAGTTTCACAGGATATGTAATAGTTGGCTGGCATTTTTCTTTTCATAAGAAGGCTAATAATAGGCCCACAATCTTTTCTGGGTGGTAAGGTTTCTGCTGAGAACTCTTGTTAGTCTGATAAAATTTCCTTTATTGGTGATTTATCCATTTTCTCTTGTTGCCTTTAAGATTTATTCTTTCATTCTGATCTCGGATAGTTTGATGATCATATGCCTTGGTGATGGTCATCTTGTGTAGTATCTCACAGGTGTTTTCTGGATTTCTTGTTTTGGATGTTGACTTCTCTAGCAAAGCTGGAAATTTTTCCTGGATTATTTTCTCAAATATGTTGTTCAAGTTGCTTTATTTTTCTTTTTTTCTCTCAGAAATGTCAAGAAGTCATACGTATGAATGTTTTGCATAATCTCATATTCCTGAAAACTTTGTTTGTTTATTGAAATTATTTTTTAAATTTTCATCTGACTGTTAATTTGAAAGTTCAGTCTTTACGCTCTGAAATCCTCTCTTCCGCTTGGTCTAGTCTGTTGTAAAAGCTTCCAATTGTATTTTGAAGTTTCTTCATTCATTTTTTTTTTTTTTAATTCTGGAAGTTCTAATCATTTTTTAAAAATATATAGCTACCTCTCTTTTTTTATATTCTAAATAATGTTTCTGGTTTATTTGTGTTGAAGTTTATTTTGGCTCTCATTAAGTTTCATTGCAATCCATATTTTTAATCTTTTGTCATTTCTGACTTTTCATTTCTGTTAGCATTCATTGCTAAAAAAGCTAGTGCAGGCTGGGCGTGGTGGCTTACGCCTGTAATCCCAACACTTTGGGAGGCCAAGGTGGGCGGATCACCTGAGGTCAGGATTCAAGGCCAGCCTGACCAACATGTAGAAACCCTGTCTCTACTAAACATACAAAATTAGCTGGGCATGGTGGTGTATGCCTGTAATCCCAGCTAATCGGGAGGCCAAAGCAGGAGAATCACTTGCACCTGGGAGGCAGAGATTGCGGTGAGCCAGGATCACACCATTGCACTATTGCACTTCAGCTGGACAACAAGAGTGAAATTCTGTCTCAAAAAAAAAAAAAAAAAAAAAGATAGTGCAACCCTCCGGAGTTGTTAAGACACTCTGGATTTTTTACTGACAGAGTTCTTGCCTGAATGTCATGTAAAGGTGTCAATTTTTATTTTTGAATTTGATATTGTTTGAATAGGATATTTTCTTTTTCCTTTGAGATTATGACTGTGATGTACATTGTTTATTATCATCTGGCTTCATTTAGGGGTCCTTTCAGGGAGCCAAAACTTTGTATGGGTTCCTGGGTTGTGGATAGCTTATTTATGGCTGTAATCAACATGCACTCAAGGCAGAACCTCTTTTCCATTCCAGAGAAGATAACTGGGTGGCTTGTCAGTCATCTATTACTGGTACACTGTCACTCTGTATAGGGATGGGGAGTTTGGCCCCACACTGTATGCAAACCCAAGCAGCATGGACTCACTTTTAAATGGAAGGAACTGTGAAAAGCACAACAAACACTTTCTCCAGGTGCTCAATTTCTGGACCCCACTGGGGAGAACCACTGCTGCATCCACAAGAGTTGATGGGTGGGAGGTGGGAGACAACCTCTTCTCCACAACAATCCCCAGCTGTCAGTGCTTCACACTTCAGTGATTGGCACCATGCCTGCATTTATTTTGTCTCATGGGGGTTTTGACAGGTTGTGCTCCCTGCTTCCTTGGGAGTATCTCATGCCAAAGGTTAGATCACCTGGGGTTCCACAGCTCCCTGAGCATCCGCTGATTCCCTGTGCTTACCAAAGCCAGAGCAGGTTTGGGAATATGTTTTCAGGGGATCTAGTAGTTTGATGACTTAAAGGAGGAAATTCCCTGGACTGGGCAGTGTCCCACAACAGGTGCATAACCAGTATGGCACCTGACATCTCAGTTCAGATCTGCAGGAAGTGCAGGCTTATGTACACAAGCTGTTTACCCAATTCTTTGTCCCTTGGCAGTTTCCAAATCACCACTGAAAGCATTTCCCAGGGTTGGAAGGGCACAGGGGATTTCCAACAGTTGGATAGCAGATTGTTGCCAGAGTAATGGGAGCAGAGTGCTCTTACCTTCACTTCCCACAGAGTTCTAAGTTCCTCAGTGGTTTATCTCTGCCAGACTCTTGCTGCTTTTCTTTTCTACACCTTAGCTTCTTCGCATGGGCACTGTAACAGGTCCTGGCTGTCTTCCTTCAGTTTTCCATTAGAAAAATGTTCATTTGCCAATAACTTTGACCTTCTTTCTGAGGAGGTCTCTCATCCAATATGTCTAGTCAGCCATCTTGCATTATAAGCTGAAGTGATTTTTTTTAAATCTAAGTCTACATATATAAATCCTTGCTAAAACTCATTCACTTGCTTCCAATATCACTTAAAACATTAGTCAATGTCTTTAAAATAGGCCTTTGTATTATCTGAATATTTGTAAGTAAGGAACCTAGCTATTGTCCCTTTTTTGGACCACTTGATCTTTTATCTCAGTTTATTATCGACATCTGCTCATCTCTCCTGTTTCCCTATGTAAATCTCCCTTTGCCTATCAATGGACATGACATAAGTACTGGCATTTTTTTTTTTTTAAGATTTTCTTATTGTCAGTCTCTAAATTGATTAGTCTAACTTGTAGAAAAAGAATCCTAATGGCCTGACTATATTATGGGGCATAACGGCAGGATGGGCATAAGCTAGTAAAAACAATTTCTTCAGCTAGAGGGATAGAAACTACTTCTAAAATAATGAGGTATGAGTTAGGCAGGCTTTCTTCACATGTTCACAACGGCCTGAAACATTACTAGCAGATGGCAACCCCTTCCATAACTTTACCATCTGTTCAATTAAAAGTTTCTCATATTTGAATACAGTTCTCTCAGAAAATCTTTGTATTTTAAAATTTTCTTATCTCAAAAGAGCAAATGTCATAGAAATATAAGGCTTTGAACCCATTGGTTAAAAGAGTAATATTCTTCAGGCTAAAGAGGATTTTTTTTTTTTTTTTTTTAGATGGAGTCTCACTCTTGTCACCCAGGCTGCAGTACCATGGTGCAATCTTGACTCACTAAATCCTCCACCTCCTGAGTTCAAGCGATTCTCCTGCCTCAGGCTCCTGAGTAGCTGAGATTACAGGCACCTGCCACCACGCCCGGCTAAGTCTTGTACTTTTAGTAGAGACGAGGTTTCTCCATGTTGACCAGGCGGATCTCGAACTCCTGATCTCAGGTGATCTGCCTGCCTCAGCCTCCCAAAGTGCTGGGATTACAGGCATCAGCCACTGCGCCTGGCCTGATTTAATTTTTATAACCTACACTGAGCATATAAATTGATAGCCACTGAAATGACAAAGTATATTCTGTGTGTGATTTTTACAAATATGTATAAGAAACGCATTGGCTTTTGCATTGTGCTTTTGACATAACCTTCTTTAGAGGTAGAAAGAAAAAAGGGAAATAATCTTTTTAAGTTATTTGTGGCCCTACTGCTTTAGATGTAACGTAAAAGATGTGTTCTAAAATATTTAAGACATTAAAAATTATAAAGACTGATTAAATGACACCTCAGTTACTATCTTAGAAAATAAAATTCCACAATAACAGTTGAAAGCTGCTATTCTGTCACATAATTGCCTTCACTTTCTTCTCCTGTTCCTCATACTTACCCTCCATCTAACACTAGGGGTAATCATTATTCTGAACTGGTGTTTATTATACATATTTTAGGAGGAAGAAAAGTTGATTATTCATTAATATAAATGTATTTTATCTTGCCTTAGGGTATGTTTTCAGAATATATTTACCTTCCTTCTTTTTTAATTAAAAATATCTTTTCAAATTAGATTTTACTAGTAAAAAGTTAAATTGTTACCACTAAAAAATTAAAACAAGAATAGAGCAATACATCAACATTTAAAAAATAATAATTTTATCTGCTGGGTTTTTTTTTGGTCCCAACTTCAATGAAAGTAGGTGAGACTCTAGTAGTTTATTACACTGACTGACTAAGATTTATCTTTTTTACTTATTGGATGAGGTATGATAACTCCGGGAGGGAGTACTAAGAGTTGGTAATTGATTTTTTTTTTTTTTTTTTTTTGTCTTGGGGAATAAATGCAATTTCTTATTCAAGCCAACCACACAAAATATTATTTTTCTTTCAGAACATAAAGACTTGTTGACTATTTGTCTTGACTTTTTGGAAAAAGCTCAAATTTTGGCCCTGTTTTTTTTCTTTCTTTCTTTTTTTTTTTTTTTTTGGAGAATAATTGCTGAAAGTTATATTCCATTGCCTAAATATTTATTTTAAACCTTTTATTACTGGTATTCTAAATGGTTTAGTGTAGAGGATTTTATTAGTTTTTTTTAATTATTTTTTAATCCCCAAATCATCAATATACTAAGTTGTTTAATTTGCATTATAATTATTTTCTTGGCTTGAGCAAAAAAAAAAATCTGATTTCTGTATTTATATAATAATTGATAGATAAAAAAGAAGAGTAAACATGTTCTTTACAGATATAAAGAGGGTTTTTAACAATTATAATTATGTCTTGTAAATGTCTTTAGCATAAATATATTTAAACACCTTAAATTGCTATTTCCACATAAATAAGATTTCATTTACTTTTGTGAGTTTGTTTCAGGTTCCAAAAAATAATATCCTGGTCTGTTGCTTTCTGATATGTTTTTATTCAACAGACAATTTCCGATTCATTTTTGGTCATTTGGATAAACTTCCCATTCTTTAAAGTTTTCAAAGACAGGTTTCTTATTTGGTATGCAAGAAATTTAGAAATTACCACTCTGTCCTAAAACCAAAGTAAAATGCTAAACAAACTTACATATCAACAATTCTTCTTAGATCTATCAAAGAAGTAAGGTCACAGGAAAAACTAATGTCTTCAAAATTGGAGAGACGTTTGGCAAAAATACAGAGAATACAACTTAACCATGGGGTTGGGATGCGCGGTGGTGGATCACTAGCGGAAACCTCTATCAGAACCAGTGCTTGGAGAGGAAAACGCAAATTGTAATTGATGAGTCCCTAGAGTTTCAATATGGACAAGTCTAAAAGTTAAAAACTCCATGGTGGTCAGGGATTTGGGGATACCCTATACTTTTGTAAATTTTACCTCCGGAAGCTCCACCATGTCTTCATGGTAAATATCAGGAAAAACTAATCACCTTGTGCTTCCACCAGGAAGGATGGGGAAATGAATCATTTTGTAATATACTAGAGCATTCTGTACTTCTAAATAATGCCTGCCTTCAGGGAAACTATGTTATCAGAATCTAATCTGCTGGCATTTTACCGGAGCCTAATCTAACCCGGGAAAGGTAAATACCTGACTCCTGGCAACGCTAGCTTTGCACATAGGAAAAGGGAAATACACAACTCCAGCCCCCTCTAGCCATTCTATTCTACCTAAAAAGGGAGAAAAAACATAAGAAGCAAATAGTGGAGTTTACAATCCAGGGTGACAACTCATCAAAAGACTGAGATCTAATTATATTACTGTACAATGCTAACTTCACTTCCTATAATTTATCACTACATTATTAAAGTCCTATTTACCTCAGTTACTTTATCAAGTGAATCATGCCCATATTTTAATAAAAAAATACAAGGCATATTTGAAGACAAAAAGTACAGTTTGAAGAAAATAAGCACAAGAACCAGAGTTACATATGGCAATAATGTTGGAATTATCAGACTAGGTATTTTTAAAAATCACTATGATTAATATGCTATGGGCATTAATGGAAAAGTAGATAACACACAAAAATATAGCTAATATACAAGAGATGGAAATTAGAAGAAATAATCAAAGAAAAATGCTAGAGATCAAAAACAGTGTAACAGAAATGAAGCATGCCTTTGAAAGGCTCAATAGCAGACCAGAAATAATTGAGGAAACAATCTCTGTGCTTGAGAATATGACAATAGACACTTCCAAGATTAAAATTCAAAGAAAAAAATGGAAAAAATTCAATATACTCAAGAACTGTTGTTCAATGACAAAAGGTGTAACATATGCCTAACTGGAATGCCAGAAGGAGAAGAAAGAAGAGAACATAATAAAAGACATATTTCAGGCAATATTGACTGAGATTTTTTGCACATTAATGTCATAAACAAAAGCACAAATCCAGGAAGCAGAAAATACCATGTGGGATAAATATAAAAAAGAATCATTCCTAGGCATATAATGTTCAAACTGCAGAGAACTTAAGAAATCTTGAAGGAAACCGGGGACGGGGTATGGGAAACATCTTACCTACAGAGAAACAAAAATAACAATTACAACCAACAGCCCCTCAGAAATCACACAAGCATTAGGAGAGTGGAGTGAAATATTTACAGTTAAAAGGAAAGCATCAACAACCTAGAATTCTAAATTCTGTAAAATTATCCTTCAAAAGTGAAATGTAAATGAAGACTCTGTCTAACAAAAATTGAGAATTTTTGCTGCCATTAGCCGTGCCTTGTAAGGAAGTTTAAAAGAAGTTATTCAGAGAGAAGAATAGTATATGATATCATTGGGATGAGAGTCCCCTCCAAATCTCATGTTAAAATGTGATCCCCAATGTGGTAGATGTGGCCTATTGGCAGGTATTAAATCACAGTTGTGGTTCTCTCATAAATTGCTTAGTGCTATCTGCTTGGTGATAGAGTTCTTGCTCAGTTAATTTAAATTAAATCGGGTCGTTTGGAAAGGTCTTAGACCTCCTTCTTCTCTCTGTTGCTCTCTCTTTCACCATGTGACTTACTTTCACATTTTGCCATGATTGAAATCTTCCTGAGGCCCTCACTAGGGGCAGATGCTGGTGCCATGACTGCAGTACAGCCTGCAAAATTATGAGCCAATGTAAACTATTTTTTAAATAAATTACTCAGGCTCGGTTACTTTTATATAGCAACACAAAAAATAAGCTAACACAATATAAGTCAGAAATGCATACATATCTACATAAAGAAAGAAAGAACCTTAGAGAATGACTAAGTGAAGGTAATATAAAAACTTTTATTTTCTTATTTTTAATTGATCTAAAAATAATAATTTGTTCAAAATAATAACGCCAACAATGCATGTGAAATGCTTACATGTAAATGAAATGGAGAACATAAATTATACAAGAAATAAGAGGGAGAAATTAGAAATATATTATTATTATAAGGTACACTACCTATGAAATAGTATAGTGTTATTTGAAAGTAATCTTGGATTACTCGTACATGTATATTGCAAACTCTAGAACAACCACTAGAAAAAAATTTTTAAAGATATTAAATGAATATAATCTATATGATAAAAAAAGAAAAAGAAAGCATGTAAACTTCTCAATTAAAATTACAAAAGATAGAAAAAACACAAAAAACAAAAATAGAAACAAAGAACAAGGGCAACAAATAGAAAAAAGAGTAACAATATTAATCCAACTGTATCAATAATTACCTTGAATGTTAATGGTTTAAATACACTGATTTAAAGACAGAAACTGTCAGAGTGGACATAAAAACAAAACTCAGCTATAATTTGGCCAGAAAAAAGAACCCACTGTAAATATAAAAACACTTATAGATTAAGAGGATGGATAAAGATATACCATAATAACACTGATGAAAAGATAGCAGAAGTAATTGTATTAATCTCAGAGGAGACTTCAGAATCAAGAAAGTTTTTAAAGAGGGGTGTTAAATAAGGATAAAGTAGTCAATATTTCAAGAATACTTAAAACTCCCTAACGTCAGCAGATTAAAGATGAAAAACACTTGATCAAGGCAAGGACATACCATCTTACCACTGCATTTAAACATCATCCTGGAGTTTCTTTCTAATGCGATAAGACAATAAAAGAAAATAAAAATTATGCAGACTGAAGAGGAAGTAATGAAACTCTTTGTTCACAGAAGACATGAATATCTATGTAGAAAATCCAGAAGAATCAACAAAAACTTCCTGGAATTAATAAGCAATTATAGCAAGGTTGCAGAATATAAGTTTAATTTGCTGAAGTCAATTGACTTTTTATATATCAGCATAAAAAGACATAATAGAATTTTAAATTAAAATCACATTATCACTTACATTAGCACCCACAATAAAATACATAGGTATAAATTTAACAACACATGTTCAAGAGCTATATTTTTAAAAACTACAAAACTCTAATAAAGAAATCAATAATTAAATAAATGGAGATATATTCCATGTTTATAGATAGAAAGCCTCAATGTTTTTAATATGCTAGAGCTTTTTAACTTGATCTATCTATATATACAACAAATCCCAATCAAAATCCCAGCAAGTGGTGTGAATAGTGAAAAACTGATTCTAATATTTATATGGAGAGGTAAAGAACTCATGATAGTCAATTCAATATTAAACAAGAACAAATTTGGAGTACCGATAGTACCTGACTTCAAGACTTACTGTAAAGCTAAAGTAAAAATGACAGTTTTCTATTTGTGGAAGAACAAATGGATAAATGTCACTAAAAACAGAGACCAGAAATAAACCCACATAATGTAGTTCATTAATCTTTGACCAAGGGAGCAAAGGCAATAAAATTGAGCAAACATAGTATTTTCAACAAATGTGTTGGAATCTATGGACTTGTCTATTAAAATAAAAGAATGTTGACACAGAACTTAATATCTTTCATGAAAAACAAATCATGGATGTCAAAATACAAAACTATAAAACATCTAGAAGATAACAGAAAGGAGAAACCAGATTATTTTGGGTATGGTGATAATTTTTACAAGACCAAAGGCATGATTTATGAAATAAATAATAGATAAGCTGGACTTCATTGAAATTACAAACTTCTGCTCTTAAAAAGTCGTTTTCGAGAAAATGAGAAGGCAAGCGAAAACTGGAAAAAAGTATTTGCAAAAGACGCATTTTATAAATGACTGTTATGTAAAAAGTGAAGTAGAAGTTCCTCTTCAAAGACTTTCCTCCCCATCTAATTAGGAAGAAATAGTAACTTCTCTTATAAGCAAAATTTATTCAAAGAGCTGTAGTACATTCTTAAATATCTGCTGGCCGTAATAAAGAAATCAACGTACTTTATGTTCTTAGCTCCCACAATGTAGCCTAAATATTTGCCCTGGTATGCTTATACTGGTCCAAGCAAGCATTAGGTGATAGCCTTTTCCTCTTCCTTTTTTGAAGGTGTTTTTACCTTTCTTAACATTCCACAAGTTACTTCCTCCTCCTTTTTTTCTCCTCTGTCTTTGTCTCCTTTAAAAAGTTCTAAGTTGCTAGCCAGTCGGGAAAAATACAGAGTGCGAGGTCACATTCCAGCCGATGGAAACCAGACAAAGCAGTAGGGTGGATGCATCAGGTTATAAATGACCCTGTCTCCTTTGTTTGTTGTACTTTCATGGCAAAACTGCTGGCAAGTGTATGCTTTCTGCAGAAAGTTAAAATGGCCTTGCTGAAGAAATTAAATTTATGTTCAAGTGCTATTTCTTTACAGCACCGAGGAACAAGCATTTCAAACATTTATAAAACTCAATCGTAATATACGGAGAAACTCAATTTTTAAAACTGAGCAAAAGACGTGAACAGATATTTTATAAAAATATATATGTAGATGGCAAGTAAGCACATGAAAATATTATATGCTCAGCATCATATTTTCTTAGGGAACTGCAAATTAAAACAACAGTGAGCTACTAGTACGCACCTATTAAAATGGCTGACATCTAAACCCTAACAACATCAAATGCTGCTGAGGATGTAGAAAAGCAGGGTCTTTCATTCATTACTGCTGGGATTGCAAAATGGTACAACCACTTTGGTGGGTAGTTTGGTAGTTTCTTAAACAATTTAACATACTCTTACCATAAGATCCTATAATCACACTCCTTAATATTTACCCAAAAGTATTAAAAACTTATTTCCACATAAAACCTGAATAAAATTGTATAGAGCACCTTTGTTTATAATTGCCAACACTCGGAAGCAACCAAGATGTCGTTAAGTAGGTATTGAATACATAAACTGAGACACAGCCAGACAATGGAGTATTACTGAGCACTAAAAATAAATGAGCTATTGATCTATGAAAAGGCATGAAGGTACTCTAAATGCATGTTACCAAGTGAAAGAACCCAATCTAAAGAGGCTACATACTGTATGATTCCAACTATATGACATCTGGAAAAGGAAAAACTATAGAGATAGTAAAAAGATTAGTGGTTGTCAAGGGTTGGGAGGGGAGGGAAATATGAATAGGAAGAGCACAAAAACATTTTAGGGCAGGAAAACCATTCTGTACAACACCACAATTGTAAATACATGTTATTATACCTTTGTCAAAATCCATAGAATGTACAACACCCAGAGTGAGCCTCAATGTAAACTGCAGACTTTGATAATTAATTGCTAATGTAGATTCATTGATTGTAACAATTGTAACACTCTGAGTCAGGATGTTGATAGTGAGGGAGGTTGTCCTTGTGTAAGATCAGAGGCAGATGGAAACTCTTTAACTTGATACTCAATTTTGCTAAGAACCTATAAGTTCTCTACTAAATAATATTAATTAACAAGAGACTGTAAAGGCAAATGTGACAATTTTTTCTTGCTTCTAAAAAAAAGATTTAGAATCATTACATTTATCAGAAGACGTTTGCAACTATAATGCTGTTGTGTGTACTGTAATAAAGACCTTGCTTGTCAGCTAGCCTGGGCATTATATATCCACCAACTTGCTGAATTATGAACTATTCTCTAAGACTTGGCCCATGAAAGGGTCAGAGATTGAAGCCTAGCTAATGAGGGGTACTTGAATGCTAAGTACTTCTACGGTATGACTCTAAGGTAATTATATTTCCCTGATTACAGTTCAGACAACAGTAAAATCTCTTATTCAAAATGGCCATTGAAGTTAACTGGCTGGTGAAGAATCTGCTTCTAATTGTTAGCAAGGTATAAGGTATAGCATAATCAGTCATTGGTTGGAAATAAAGTGAAATCAGAAGTCAAAACCAAGCACAATTCAGAAACAGCTTAAGCTTACCTTATCCAGAATAATTATGAGAGATATAATAAAGACATTAAAGAGATATGCATAAAAAATTAGCTAGCAAGAGAGTAAATTTCAGACAAAAATCTTACCTGTATCCATGATTCTGGAAACAAGAATAATTTCTCTAGGGTCACCTGACTTGAAAAGACACAATATGTAAATGCAAAATCACATAGGTGTGAAAGGCCAAGACTTATGTTTGTCAATGTGAAATTAAGACCTGAAACAAGCTGTTTAGATCACTATTTAATCAGCATGCTCTGAGTACCTTGAAGTCTATTGGTAAATGTTCAGTTGCAGAAAATGAAATCAATTTTACCTAATTTAAGCAGAAATGAATTTATTAAAGGGAATGACTTACCAACTAATTCAAACTACTGAAGAAATAAACTCTAGGTTATACTTTCAGGAACAATTTGCAGTCATATTGCAGAACTAAACCATCATGGGAGCTACTGCCTCTTCTATGATTAAGAAGCAATCTTGTAAGATTTCATTCCTAGTAGTATAGGCCAAATCTCCAGTTAAACTGGGATAAATTATATTTAAAAAAACATTTAAAGTCTTGGAAAGTGTTCTTAGATACAGACAGCAAATGAAAAACCATTACTATATAAAACCTAATTAAAGGACATAAAAATCTGTTTTATTTGAACCATACTACATTTTCCGCCACTCCCCTCCTAACTCAGCATGAGAAAAACTCTACAGAAATACAGCAGTACCAAAACTTGTCTTCCCCTCAGTTCCCAGTTGGAGAGCTACAGTGTCTTCCAGGAGGGGCACAACATCACCATTTATCATTTGTCTCCCCGGTTACCTATTACTGAAGCTGTGTTTTTGATTATTGCAACTAAAAAGAGAGGGCTTTTTTCTTTCACCCAGCCCCCACTCATATAGGAAAGAAGCTCTAACTTGGTCACAGTGCACTGACAATACTGGCACATTTTTTATTATAATTTCCCAGCTTATTTATAAAGCAAAGATTCTAAAACTGGAAAGACAAGCCACAAAGAACAGAATCTACGACTATCTCTCTCTGCTGTGTGCTCATTTCCAATAACAGAGATGTCACTCAGAGTGAAGGACATAACTGTCCCTGCCCCTAGTCATTGTTAATAGAATTTGCCAGAGGAAAAGGACCATAAAACAGAGAGCTCTGAAGCTCTTCTCAAAGGAACTGACATTTATTTTCAACAGAGTGTGAAGAAGTTCAAGCCTAAGGGTGTGCTCAAAAACAGTGGAAGTGAATTCATCAGAGATAAAGGCTAAATTTTAGTCCAGCTAGTTTACCAAAGAGAACCAAGGAAAGACAACTAAGTGACATTATAGAGTCAGAACTAATCTCAAACACTGACCTCAAATGTTCAATTCTTATTTTAAGTTTAGGGGTACATGTGTAGCTTTGTTACATAAGCAAACTTGTTTCATGGGGGTTTCTTGTACAGATTATTTCATCACCCAAGTATTAAGCAAAATATTTGTTAATTATTTTTCCTGATCCTGTCCCTCCTCCCACTCTTTACTCTCCAGTAGGCCCCAGTGTGTGTTGTTTTCCTCTTTGTTTTCATGTGTTCTCATAATTTAGCTCCAACTTACAAATGAGATGGGACTTTGAACCTTGGAATTTGAGTTAATGTTGGAATGTGTTAAGAGTTTAGGAGACTGTTGAGAAAGCATGATTGTATTTTGCAATGTGAGGACATAAGATTTGCAGATACCAGGAGTGAAATTATACAGTTTGGATCTGTGTCCTCACCAAATCTCATGTGGAATTGTAATCTTCAGTGTTGAAGATGGGGCCTGGTGGTGGGTGATTGGATCATCGGGGCAGATTTCTCATGAATGGTTTAGTGAATGGTTTAACACCATCCCCATTGGTGCTGTCCTCATGATAGCGAGTTCTCATGAGATTTGATTGTTTAAAAGTATGTGTGACCTCCTCCCTCTCTCTCTTGCTCCTTCTCTGGTCATGTAATATGTCTGCTCTTCCTTTACATTCCATCATGATTGTCAGTTTTATGAGGCCTCTCCAGAAGCCAAGCAGGGTACAAGTTGTCAGTGGATCTAACTTTTCTGGGTCTGGAGGATAATAGACCTATTCTCACAGCTCCACTAGGCAAAGCCCCAGTGGGGACTTTGTGTGGGGGCTCCATACCTACATTTTTTACTTCACACTGTCCTAGTAGAGGTTCTCCATGAGGGTTCCACCCTTGCAGCAGGCTTCTTTCTGGACATTCAGGGTTTTCAATACATGGAAATGACCTCTAAAATCTAGGTCAATGTTCCCATGCCTTTTCCTCTTACATTCTGTGCACCCACAGGCTTAATACCATGTGAAAACCACCAAGACTTTCCACTTTCACCCTCTGAAGCAGCAGCTCAAGCTGTACTTAGGTGCCTTTGAGCTACGGCTGGAGCTGGAATGGCTGGGATGCAGGTTGCATTGTAACCACACTATGCCCAGGCAGTGGGACCTGTAGGCTGGCCCATAAACTATTTGGTCCTCCTATGCCTCAGGGTCCAGGATAGGAGTGGCTGCCACAGTGATTTCTGAAATGCCTTTGAGGCCTTTTCCCCATTTTCTTGGCTATTAAAACTTGGCTCCTTTTTACTTATGAAAATTTCTGCTGCTTGCTTGATTTCTTCCCCTGAAAATAAGATTTTTATTTTTACCACAAGGCCAAGCTGTAAATTTTCAAAACTTCTATACTCTACTTACACTTTATATATAAGTTCCAGCCTTAGATCATTGATTTGCTCATGCATATCACATAAGAATAGGCTGTTAGAAGCAGCCAGGACACTTCCTAAATGCTTTGCTGCTTAGAAATATCTTTCAGTAGCCACCAGATACCCTAAATATGCATTCTGAACATTAACATTTCACAGATCTGTAGGGCAGAAGTACAATGCAGCCAAATTCTTTGCTCAAGCATAACAAAAATGATCTTTGCTCCAATTCCCAATAAGTTTCTCTTATCTGTCTGAGACCTCTATGGCCCAGCCTTCATTGTTCATATCACCATTGGTGTTTTAGTCACAACCATTTAACCAGTCTCTAGGAATTTCCAAACATTACCTCATCTTTCTGCCTTCCTCTGAGCCCTCAACACACTTCCAACATCTGCCTCTTACCCAATTCCAAAACTGCTTTCACATTTTTTTAGTATCTTGATAACAAGGCTTTAAGCCTTGGTACCAATTTTCTGTATTAGTCTTTTCTCATATTGCTATAAAGAAATACCTGGGATTGGGTACTTTATAAAGAAAACAGGTTTACTTGTCTCATGGTTCAGCATGCTGTGCAGGAAATATAGCAGCATAAGCTTGGGCTCTGGAGAGGCCTCATAAAACATATAATTATGGCAGAAAGTAAAAGGAGAGCAGATATGTCACATGGCCAGAGCAGGAGCAAAAGAGAAAGGGGAGAGCTGTGAAACACTTTTAAGCAACCAGATCTCATGAGAACTCGCTATCATGAGGATATCACCAAGAGGGATGATGCTAAGCCATTTATGAAATATTTGCCCCCATAATCCAATCACCTTCCACCAGGTCCCACCTTCAACACTGAGGATTACAACTCAACATGAGATTTAGTGGGTACACGGATCCAAACTGTATCAAACAGGTAATTGACAATGTTTCATCAGAGAATATTAATAAAGAGATAAGTTATTAAAATGAAAACTATGGAATTGATAGACACAATAATGGAAAATGAACAATTTACTAAAGATGCTTCATGGTACAAAAATTAGCAGACTTGAAGATAAATTGACAGAAATTATATAAATCAAAAATTAAAAGAAAAGTAGAATAAATAAAAATGAACATATTCTCATAGAAATGTGGAACATTAAGCACACAAACATACTAGTAATGAAAGTAACAGAGAGGAGTAAAAGAAGCAGAAATAATATTTGAACAAATAATGCTCAAAATTTTCTAAATTTGATGAAAAACTTTCATCAACACATTCTAGAAATTCAAGAAATGCTATGTAAGCTAAACAGAAAAATAGGCAAAGAAACGTTACAACGTAAATGCTGAAAATCAAAGACAAGAGGAAAATTTTGCAATCAGCAAGAGAAAACTTATTTATAACTTACAATGAAACTCCAATAAGATTAAAAAGTGCCTTTTTATCAGAAACAAAGGAGACTGTAAAGCAGTGAGATACATATTTGAAGTGCTTTGAGAAAAAAAAAAAGGCAATCAAAAATCTTATATTTAGGAGAAATATCTTTCAACAGTGAAGGCAAAATAAAGACATTTCAAAAGTATTTAAAAATTAAGAGAATGTGTTGCTAGCAAACCTGCTTTATAATAAATAGCAAAGGAAGTTCTTTAGGATAAAAGCAAGTGACTGCAGACAATAATTTATGTACATATACAAAAACAAAGAGCAACAACAAAGGTAATTCTGCAATTGAAAAATTAACACAAAAGCAGATAGTTCTTATTTCTTCTCTTAACTAATTTAAAATCAGTTGTATAAGACAACACATATATAATTGTATTCTGGATTATATAGCAAATAAATATGTGATATTAGTGTAAATAATATCATGAAGGATGTAGGTGAGACAAAGGCTGTGTAAGTCTGTAGTAATGAAAGCAGATGGTAACAGAAATTAAGGAACAAATAAAGAGAACAAAAAAAAATGACAAATTAGGTTATAAGAATTGAAATAATACAAATTATTTTTGTTCAGTTATAATGGAATGGAACTAGGAACCAATAACGAACAAAATTGGGAAACTCACAAATGTGAAAATTAAACAATACACTTCTATACAGCAAATGGGTCAAATAAAGAATCACAAGGAAAATTAGAAAATAATTTGAAATAAATAAAAATAGAAAACACATTCAAAAATTTATGAGGTGTAGCTAAATAGTGCATAGAGGGAAATATGTAGGTAAAAATATCTATATTCAGATAGAAGAAAGTTTTCAAATCAATAATCTAACCGACGGCCTTAGGAAAATGGAAAAAAGACAAAACTAAAATTAAGCATATTGAAAAAAGAATAAAGTTTATACTGGAAATTAGTAAAATCTAAAATAGAAAAAAATACAAAATTGCAGCAAAACCAAAAATTGGGGCTTTCAAGAATTCAACAAAATTGAAAAACTTTTAGTTCAATTAACCAAGAATGAAGGAAAGGAGACCTGATTCCACAGCTAAAGTATTAGAGGACATTACTACCAACCATTCAGAAATTTGTCAAATATTATAAAGGAATACTATAATCAATTGTATACCAACAAATTGATATAGCTTACGTAAAACAGAAAAGTTCCTAGAGAAACACAAAATGCTGAAAGAGACTCAAAAAAAAAAAAGGAAAACCCTGAAAAGAAGAATAACATGCACAGAGATTAAATTACTAACCAAAAATATACTCACAAAGGCCCAGAAAAAAGACTTTGCTATTGTATTCTAACAAGCATTTAAATAACTGATACCAATTACTCATAAATGCTCCAAAAACAGAACAGAAAGAAATACTTCCCTACTTCCCAACTCTTTATTTTAGTCCAATAATATCTCGATATGCAAACCAAAGAAAACGAAATAAAAAAACACACAGTCTGATATCTCTTATAACAGATGTAAAAATGCTCAACAAAATGCTAGTCAACTGAGTACAGCAGCATATTAAATGGATCATAAACGATTATCTCAGATTTATCCCAAGAATGCAAAGTTGTTGTAACATTTAAAAATCAATTTATTTCAAAGTAAAATTTTATTTTGCATGGTTAAAGTACAAACTATTTCCACTTCCCTTGAAAAACAGTATTGTATCTAAATTGGAATATACTGCTGAGATATATAGCTGAAAACATACAGTTCGTTTAATGATTAACATTTAAACAGATAATATTACACAAGTAGATTCAATAGAAGTGAATATACATATATATTATCCAAATTTTTAATAGTCTAGAGAATATATTACAGACTAGGCATAGAGGCTCATGCCTGTAATTTCAGCACCTTGGGAGGCAAAGGCAGGAGGATTGCTTGAGGTCAGGAGATTGAGACCAGCCTGGGCAACTTAGTGAGATGCTGTATCTACAAAACTAAAAACAACAACAACAACAACAACAACAACAACAAAACATAGCTACCCATAGCTGTGTGTGCCTGTAGTCCCAGATCCTTTGGAGCCCAGGAGGTTGAGGCTGCAGCACACCATGGTCATGCCACCATGCTCCAGTCTGCACACAGAGTGAGATCCTGTCCAAAAAAAAAAAAAAAAAAGAATATATTACAGCATTAAAAATATGGAGGGAAGTATTTTGTTTTACTTTTAAATTTAAAATTCTTCTGATTGTTCTACACAGAGAGGCTTAAAGGTGAAAAGGCAATCAGGTTACCACCAAAGGAAATGGGTCTGGTATGTTCTTGATGTCTCCTCTCCAGCTAAATGAATTAACAAGGTGGCATTTGGTAATGAGATTTTTATTACCAAATAGAACTGACTGAGAAATGTTAGTTTGTGAAATGTTATTTTGTGACAGTATAATTTTTTCAGAGCTACTCATTAAAACATTCTGAGGTGTAATTGGAAAATTTACTTTCCTTCTTACCCCAACATCTGAAATTTCTTCTTTTCTGTCAGTATTAACTGCTACTCCATCAGCAAGAAGAGGTAAACTCATTATTTCACTGGATAAACAATCCATCTCAACATTTACTTTATTTACATCATGGTTTACTTCAATTAAGTGTGGTAATCCAGGACACTGATTATCTCCTATTATGCTGTTCCTGCATTCAGGAGTATTTGATAACAAAGTCTAAAAGTTGATTTTAAAAAGTCTTTATGACATCTGGGACTAAATAAATTGATTAACTTACAAATTATTGGTATTACTGTGGGGGAATAGAGATAAAAGTTATAGAAAACATTTTTAAGGAAGTAATAGGTGTAAACTTTTCAAGTTCAGCAAGAGAGTTAGGCATTGAGGTAGAGAAACCCAGTGCTACTCAGGCAAACACATTGCAAAAATTACTTTACCATGAAATATTGTATTCAGAATGTCTAAAGTTCAAGTAAAAGAAATAGTTTTAAAATTAACAAGAAAAATGCATCTAGTAAGCTATGAAGGAAACTCCATTAGATTAACATTGAACTTTCCAGCAGAAAACCTTACAGGCCATAAGAGAATGAAACCGTATTTTTAAGGTGCTAAAAGAAAAACACTGTCTGCCAAGAATTTTATTTGGAATAAGCCTCACAAATGAAGGAGAAATAAAGTTTTATTCATATAAGCAAATGCTAAGTGAATTTGCCACTAGACTAGCAATACAGGAAATGCTCAAAGAAGCCTTAAATATGGAAATGAAAGGTTGACATTCACCATCATAAAAACCCATGGAAGTATAAAACACACAGTTGTCAGACAACAAGCACACAAAGGAGGACGAGAAAGAATGAAATGGCAACATGGCAGAATTTTCTGAAACCACAAAGACAAAAAGAGAAAAAAAGGGAAACAAAAATTTGTAAAAACAATTAACAATATTACCAGGATAATGAATCACATATTAATATTAACCTTGAATACAAATGGACTAAATGCTGAACTTAAAAAATACAGATTGATAGAATGGACTTAAAAAATGATCCAACTATATCCTGCTTAGAAGAAACTTGTATAACCAATAAAGGTACATACACACTGAAAGTAAAGGGGTGGAAAAAGATATTTCACACAAATGAAAACAAAAAGTGAGCAGGAGTAGCTATACTTACATCAGCTAAAGTAGACTTTAAATCAGAAACAATTAAAAAAAGACAATGAACGTCATTATATGATAAAGGGATCAATTTGGCAAGAGGATATAACAGTTCTAACTATACATGTACCTAACACTAAAGTATCTAAATTTACAAAACAAATATTACTGGACCTAAAAAAAATACATAGAAAGGAATACAATAATAGTCGGTGACTTCAACATCCCACTAACAGCTCAGAATAGATCATTGAGACAGAAAACTAACAAAGAAACATTGGACTTAAATTAGACCTTAGATCAAATGGACTAAACAGACACTTACATAACATTCTACACAAGAATTACAGACTACAAATTATTTTTATCAGTGCATGTAACATTTTCTAAGATAGATCACATATTAGGCTACAAAACAAGTCAATATATTTTAAAAATTAAAACCCCATCAAGTATCTTCTCACACCACAGTGGAATAAAGCTAGAAATGAATACCAAGAGAAATTTTGTGAATTAAACAAATACATAGAAATTAAATAGCATGCTCCTGCACAATCATTGTGTCAGAGGCTTTCAAACCAGAGTGACTCCATTTTGAGTGAGGACTAGGAAAATGAGGCTGAGACTCGCTTGGCTGCGTTCCCAGAAAATTAGAAATTCCTAGCCTCTAGATGTTTACTGTTAAGGGAACAAATTAATGAGGTTTACTGAAACAGACCCAGACTTGGGCATGTCCAGATATCCCCATATCTGGAGAACAGGGGCATTCCTAATTTTGCTTTAAAGATAATAATATTGATTCTTGCAAAATGTAGTAATTAAGAAAATTAATCCTTTATCACAAACCCTTGCATCAGAACACATATCCCCAAGATCTATTTGTATCATATATACACACACACACACACACACACACAAGCATTGTAACTAGGGTGGATGTGTTCCTCCTCTTACTTTCGGGAACGTCCTACTTTGTCTATGGAGTAGCTGTCCTTTCACCACTTCACTCTCTTAATAAAGTTGCATTTACTTTGCACTGCAGACTCACCCTGAATTATTTCCTGTGTGAGATTCAAGAACAATGTCTTGGGGTCTGGATTGGGACCCCTTTCCAGTAACAACTGGGTCAATGAAGAAATGAAAAACATTAGAGAAACGTTTGAAATAAATTTTTAAAATGACTTATCAAATCTTTTGGGATACAGAAAAAGCAATAATATAAGGGAGGTTTACAGCATTAAATATCTACGTCAAAAAGGTAAAAAGATTACAAATTAACCTAACATCACACCTCAATGAACTAGAACAACATGAAAAAAAAAATCAACACAAAAGTTAGCAGAAGAAAAGAAATAACAAAGGTCAGAGACGAACTAAATCAAATTGAGACAAAAAAAAATACAAAAGATGATTGAAATGAAAAATTGGTTCTTCAATAACATAAGCAAAATTGATAAACCCATTACCAGATTAACCAAGAAAAGAAAGTAGATCCAAATAAACACAATCAGAAATGTGAAAAAAGACATTACAACTGATACCACAGAAATACAAAAGTTCTTCAGAGACTATTATGAACAACTATAAGCTCACAAACTAGAAAACCTAGAGGAAATGGATACATTCCTGGAAACATAGAACCTTTTCATATGATTGTACCACAAATAAATAGATCTCTTGAACAGACCAATAATGAGTAGTGAGATTTAATCTGTAATAAAAAAAACTCTTCCACAAAAAAAACTCACAACCAAATGGATTCAGAACTGAATTCTACCAAACATACAAAGAAAAACTAAAACCAAAACTCTTGAAACTATTTCAAAAAATTGACAAGAAGGGAATTCACCCTAACTCTTTCCATGAGGCCAGTGTTACCTTGATACCAAAACCAAAGACACATTTAAAAAAATACAGACAGGAAGGGTGTGGTGGCTCACGCCCGTAATCCCAGCACTTTGGGAGACTGAAGTGAGAGGATCACAAGGTTAGGAGTTTGAGATCAGCCTGGCCAACATGGTGAAACCCCATCTCTACTAACAATACAAAAATTAGCTGGGTGTGGTGGCGGGCACCTGTAGTCCCAGCTACTTGGGAAGCTGAGGCAGGAGAATTGTTTGAACGTGAGAGGTGGAGGTTGCAGTGAGCCGAGATCCCGCCACTGCACTCCAGTCTGGGTGACAGAGTGAGACTCCATCTCAAAATAAATAAATAAATAAATAAATAAATAAATAAATAAATAAATACAACCCAATCATATAGATGCAAAACTCCACAACTAGCAATTCAATTCTATTATCAAATGAATGAATAAGACCTACTATTTGATAGTACAACAGGGTGACTAAAATCAACAATAACTTAATTGTACATTTTTCAACAACTTCACGAGTGTAATTGGATTGTTTGTAACTCAAAGGATAAATGCTTGAGGAAATGGATACCCCATTCTCTTTGAAGTGGTTAACTATTTCATATTGCATGCCCCTATCAAAACATTTTATATGCCCCATAAATATATACACCCATTATGTACTCATAAAAATTAAAAATAAAAAAGCTATAAAAATAAAATAATAAAAATCTTCCAGTATTCAGCCTGCTTCTGGACGGGCGAGGAGACTCGTGGTCTGGTTCTAGGACTTCCCGAACAGCATGGCCCCTAAAGGGCAGTCTTCACTCCTGCCTCAAAAGAAGAAACCAAGACCACCGCCTGCTCTGGGACCGGAGGAGACACCGGCTTCTGCAGGCTTGCCGAAGAAGGGAGAAAAAGAACAGCAAGAAGCAATTGAACACATTGATGAAGTACAAAATGAAATAGACAGACTTAATGAACAAGCCAGTGAGGAGATTTTGAAAGTAGAACAGAAATATAACAAACTCCGCCAACCATTTTTTCAGAAGAGGTCAGAATTGATCGCCAAAATCCCAAATTTTTGGGTAACAACATTTGTCAACCATCCACAAGTGTCTGCACTGCTTGGGGAGGAAGACGAAGAGGCACTGCATTATTTGACCAGAGTTGAAGTGACAGAATTTGAAGATATTAAATCAGGTTACAGAATAAATTTTTATTTTGATGAAAATCCTTACTTTGAAAATAAAGTTCTCTCCAAAGAATTTCATCTGAGTGAGAGTGGTGATCCATCTTCAAAGTGCACCGAAATCAAATGGAAATCTGGAAAGGATTTGACGAAAAGTTCAAGTCAAACGCAGAATAAAGCCAGCAGGAAGAGGCAGCATGAGGAACCAGAGAGCTTCTTTACCTGGTTTACTGGCCTTTCTGATGCAGGTGCTGATGCGTTAGGAGAGGTCATCAAAGATGATATTTGGTCAAACCCATTACAGTACTACTTGGTTCCTGATATGGATGATGAAGAAGGAGAAGGAGAAGATGATGATGATGATGATTAAGAGGAGGAAAGATTAGAAGATATTGATGAAGAAAGGGATGAGGATGAAGGTGAAGAAGATGAAGATGATGATGAAGGGGAGGAAAGAGAGGAGGATGAAGGAGAAGATAACTAATAGAACACTGATGAATTCCAACCTTCCTTTTTTTAAATTTTCTCCAGTCCCTGGGAGCAAGTTGCAGTCTTTTTTTTTTTTTTTTTCCTCTTGTGCTCAGTTGCCCTATTCTTGAGGTCTCTTTTCTCTACTCCATGGTTCTCAACTTATTTTGGGGGAAATACATTGAGCACAATACAATGGGAAAAGAGTCTCTACCCCTTTCTGTTCGAAGTTCATTTTTATCCCTTCCTGTCTCAACAAAAACTGTATGGAATCAACACCACCGAGCTCTGTGGGATAAAAGTAAAACCTGCTCCCTTCACTTTGCTGGAAGCTGGAGGGTGCTAAGTGCCTGTGTAGTAGTGCGTAGAATCCTCGCTTTTTCCCTCCTTTCTCTGTATATTGGGCTTAGAGAGTACAGCATGTCTCTACGTGAATATGGACAGTTAGCATTTACCAACTTGTATCTGTCTACTTTCTCTTGTTTAAAAAAAGAAAAAAAAGACTTTAAAAAATGGGGTCATAGAAGGTCAGAAAAGGGTGGGTTTGAGATGTCTGGATGGGTTAAGGGGGCATTTTGACAACACGGCTTCTCCTCTGGCATGTTTAATTGTGATATTTGACAGACATCCTTGCAGTTTAAGATGACACTTTTAAAAATAAATTCTCTCCTAATGATGACTTGAGCCCTGCCACTCAATGGGAGAATCAGCAGAACCTGTAGGATCTTATTTGGAATTGGCATTCTCTATGGTAATTTTGTTCCTGTTTATTTGTAAATTTTCTTTTTGTTTCACTGGAAAGGAAAGATGATGCTCAGTTTTAAACGTTAAAAGTGTACAAGTTGCTTTGTTACAGTAAAACTAAATGTGTACACAAAGGATTGGATGCTTTTCTCTCAGCATAGGTATGCTTACTGTGACCTTCCAAGTTTGACTTGTAAAACATCACTGTCAAACTTTGTCACCCTAACTTCTTATTTTTTGATACACACTTTGCAGGATGACCTCAGGGCTATGTGGATTGAGTAACGGGATTTGAATCAATGTATTAATATCTCCATAGCTGGGAAATGTGGGTTCAATTTACCATTGGTTTCTGAAAGTGTTCACATCATTTGGGATACCAGATTGCTCAATACTTTTCTGGGTATATTGTGCCCTTGATTTTTATCTCCAAGTGGCAGTTTTTAAAATTGGCCTTTTACCTGGATATAAAGTAATAGTGCCTGCCACCACCATCCAACAGACCTGGTGCTCTAATGCAAAGTTATACATGGGACAGTTGCTGTCATGTCTTCATTGGCTATATAAAATGTGGCCAAGAAGATAAGCTCTCAGAGTAAGAAGTCTGTGATGGTTAGCAGTAACTGTCCCTGCTCTCTGGTATAAAGCTCTCAAATGTGACTGTGAATCTGGGTGGGATAAGGGACTCGGCTCTGTCTGCTCAATGCCATTGTGCAGAGAAGCACCCTAATGAGTAAGCTTTTTAATGCTGTAAAATATAGTTGCTGAGATTAAATGCCACTTTTTCAGAGGTGAATTAATGGACAGTCTGGTGAAATTCAAAAGCTTTTTGATGTCTAAAACTTGATAAATGGAACTATTCCATCAATAGGCAAAAGGGTAACAACCTATCTAGATGGATAGTATGTAATTATTGCACAGGTCTCTGTTTAGTAAATACATCACTGTATACCGATCAGGAATCTTGCTCCAATAAAGCAACATATAGAGTTTAAAAAAAAAATCTTCCACTTAAAAAATAAAATGTAAAAAAGGCTGAAATAATTCTCTTTTTAAATTGCTGATGCTTTTTTATATATAGTTATTTGACAAATTTGCCATTCTTTAGAAAATTGTGGGGGTTTTTGTTTGTTTGTTTGTTGTTGTTGTTGTTGTTGTTTTGTCAGTATAGACAGATAGGGAAATGTGTCACTCAGCTCTTTTGCTCTGGGAAGTATAGTTGGCTGAAAATTCTAGCCACTGCTCCTCTAGATATATTTCTGCCTTATGCTGAGTCCACATTTCTTCTGGAATACCTCAGTCAATAACAGAGTATGAGCATTCTCTGTGGGACATAGCACTATTTTATGGCCTGACCAAATCTTTTTCAAAGCTGTGCTGCAGTCTGGAACTTTTCATATTCAATCCACCTCCCTATGGTTTATTCTTTCACAGGTTTCAATATTCCTGTATAAAGATTATCTCTGCTTTTTCTGTTTATCTTCCATAAACATTACTTTAAACATATGTCTTGAATATCTAATCTCATATTGACATCTGCTCTCAAGAAAACAAAAATAGCAGTCAGGTTTCTAAACTTGTTCAAGACAATAGCAATCCTATCCCTAACTTGACTTGCTGGGAAATAATATAGCTTTCATAATTAACTGGTAAATAAGAAGGGTTATAAATCAGGTACTTATTAGTAAGCACGACTTGAAATTTAGCATTGCTGTCTTAGCAAATTTTAGTAGAAAGAGGCAATATCTATGCAAAATTGTTTGAAGAATGCTTAGTCCGTCAAATTTTCCATATCAGAGGTTGGCAAACTTATGGATCTGTTTTTTTTATGGCCTGGGAGGTAAGAAAGGCTTTTACAGTTTTTAAGGACTATAAAACAAACTAATATAAAACAAACAGAAAACAAAAAAAAAGCAAAGAATATGAGTTTGAGACCATACGGCTCGCAATATTTAAACTATTCACTATTTAAAGAAAGTGTTTTCTAATCCCAGATTTATATGCTTTTAAATATATTCTTGGATTAAGCAATATCAGAAAATAATGCTTTACATTTTTGCGAAAGGGGAAAAGTCAAGCTGGAAACTGCTTAGGGCCAACCTGCCTCCCACGCTTTTCAAAGTCACCCCTCTGCTCACTGAGATAAATGCATATCTGATTCCCTCCCTGGGAGAGGCTAATCAGAATGCAAAAGAATGCAACTATTTTCTCTTACCTACCTATGACCTGGAAGTCCTCTCCCTGCTTTCGGTCTTCCCACCTTTGCTTTGAGTTGTCCCTTTCCAGACCAAACCAATGTTCATCTTGGATATGTTGATCGATATCTCATGTCTCCCTAGAATCTGTAAAATCCAACAGTGCTCTGACCACTTCGGAAACATACCGTCAGGACCTCAGGAGGCTGTGTCACAGGCCCGCATCCTCAACCCTGGCAAAATAAACTTTTTTAATTAACTGAGACTTGTCTCAGATTTTCGGGGTTCACATTTTCTACTTGAAAGCTTAAGCCACATTTTCATCCTGGTATGGAAGATATACTACGTAATTTTAACATACATCTTTAAGCCATCATCACTCCTGACCTTATCTTATTAATCTTCTATCACTATTTCAACTATATACTAATTTCAAATTTCATTTTATCTTAACATATTTATTTGTTATATATTTTTAACATTTTAGCTTGGATCTCCTACTCTCCACCTCTGAAAGGGAATAGATTAAGAGCATTGTGAAATTTAATGACCTATGAAAAAGTATGAGTTTGCTCAAATTACTTGATGCTTTCTGTAGCTAAATAATATATACAGGATATATTATATCTGTACCAAATGGAAGTACAACATAGAAGAAATAAACAAGGGCTGAGATACAAGCCTCTTCATAGAACCCCAATTTTTTGCTATACATAAAGTCCAAAGGATTTCAACAGTTGCTTCTATACATAGATATTATTATCTATAATAGGTGCTGTTAACCAGGGTTTATGACTGCTTTGGGGTACAGTAATAAATGCTGGGTAATTTGTGATGATCTCAATGTTGTATACAAAATTTGTTATATACATATATGACTATGTTTATAAGAAAATGAACAATAGCTTATTTCACATTTCTAAACAGTCTGAAACTCCTAGAAGTTGATTTTGTTCTCAGAATAGGATAGAGTCAACAGTCAAACCAAAAGATCATCTCAAGCTGGAATCTAGAGCATTCTTGAGGTTCTTAGTCTGAACTGGTTTCATAAGCTTGATTAAAAAAAGAAGACTTTTATTTTATACCCAAAGATTAAAAGATCTTCAAGTTCGTGTTATTACTTTTATTTTCTGCAGTATGAATTCTTCTATTTGTTACATATGCTAACTTTGCCTTGTAGTGGTGAAATTTGGGAGGTATTTTGTAATTTTTATTAAGAAGATCATCCTCATAGGATTTATTGTCTTAATTTTTTGGCTGAAAATGTTTACATAAGTTGGTAATTTTAGCCCTCAAACATACATGGTTGAAACACATAATGATATTGATTTATTGCAGATGAATTCCTTAGACTCATATTTCAGGACAAAAAATTCACTAGTAATCCATTATTTTGAGGCCGGGAAAAAGAGTCTTCCTTATCCACATTTAGGGTCACACATGTCACAATCATTTTCAGACTTTTGGATATATAGAGGGGATGACTTTCAGGAACCCAACACACAAATAGACGATAGGCTCAGTTCCAATCATCACATGTGTGTAAATATCCATTTTCCTGAAAACACTGTTTCTCAATTGAGAATGTATCTGTCCCTCCTTCCCTAGCCTGATGGAGTTTGAAAATGTTTAAGAGTCAGGGTAAAATCTAGAACTAGGGGGTCTGAAGTTTTGTACAACTCTTAATGCCTTTTAAGGAATAATACAAATTTACAAATACAAAATTAGGTACAGGGCTCTGGGAGGAGTTCATGTAATGGCGAACCCTTAAATTTGAGCTTAATTAACCTCATAATAAATTTTTTTCTAGTTGATGCATTATTACTTGTTGCAATGAGTATTGGATATTATTGGCATTTAGTGTGAATGGGTCCAGAAAAGCCAAATATCCTGAAATTTATGAGATATTTTGCCACAAAAAAATAACTATCCTGGGAAATATGTCAATTATCTCAGAGTTTCATAAAGGATTACTTTGCTCTAATTAATGGCTATGCGTTTCTTATTAGATTATGTATGGTACCTGAAGATGGTGTCTTCTTGCTTTCAAGCTTACCTATTAATTTTTTTAAAACATAAAGGATTTTTTAGCCTCATTTTTTTTTTATTTCAACTTTTACTTTAGGAATAGGGGGTACTTGTGCAGGTTTGTTACAGGGGTGTATTGCACCCAGGTATTGGGCCTAGTACCTAATGGGTAGTTTTTCAACCCAAGCCCCACACTCTCTCCTGACTAGTAGTCTCTAGTATCTATTATTCCCATGTTTATGTTCTTGTGTACACAATGCTGAGCTCCCACTTATAAGTGAGAACATGCAGTATTTGATTTTTGGTTCTTGTGTTAGTTCACTTAGAATTAGGTCCTCCAGCTTTATCCATGTTGCTGCAAAAGACATGATTTAATTCTTGTTATGGTTGCATAGTATTCTATGGTGTATATGTACCATATTGTTTTCATTTAGCCTACCATTGATGGGCACTAGGTTGATTGCATGTCTTTGCTATTGTGAAGAGCCTAGCAATGAACATATGAGTGCATGTGTCTTTTGATATAATGATCTATTTTCCTTTGTGTATATATTCAGTAGTGGTATTGATGGGTCAAATGGTAGCTCTGTGTTATTTAAGAAATAGCTCTAAGTTATTTAAGAAAGCTCTCAACTACTTTCCATAGTGGCTGAACTAATTTACATTCCCATCAACAGTGTATAAGCACTTCTTTTCTTCCACAACCTCATCAATATCTGCTATTTTTTATTTTTTAAGAACAGGCATTCTGACTGGTTTTGATTTACATTTCTCTAATGATTAGTATTTTTATATGTAACTGTTGGCTGCATGTATGTCTTTTGAAAAGAGTCTATGATTATACTTTGCCCATTTCTTAATATTTTTATTTGTTTTTTAAACTATTGAATTGTTTAAGTTTCTTATAGTTTCTGGATATTAGACCTTTTCAGATGTGTAGTTTGCAAATATTTTCTCCCATTGTGTAGGTAGTCTGTTTACTAATAGTTTCTTTTGCTGTGCAGAAGATTTTAATTATGTACCACTTACCAATTTTTGGCATATATTTGCAGCTTTTGAGAACTCAGCCAAAAATTATTTGCCAAGGCCTATGTTATTTGCCAAGGCCTATGTTGAGAAATATATTTCCTAGGTTTTCTTCTAAGATTTTTATAGATTGATATCTTAAATTTAATTAATTCATCTTGGAGTAATTTTTGTGATGATGAAAGGCAAGGGTACAGTTTCATTCTTCTGCATACAGCTAGCCAGTTATCCCAGCAGTATGTATTGAATAGGTAGTGTTCCCCCATTGCTTGATTTTTTTCAGCCTTGTTGATGATCAGATAGTTGTAAGTGTGTGGTTTTACTTCTGAGTTTACTACTCTTTTCCATTAATCTATGTGTTTATTTTTATATTAATATCATGGTGTTTTATTTACTGTAGCCTTATAATATAGTTTGAACTCTGTATGATGTGCCTGGCTTTGTTCTTTTTCCTTAGGCTACTTGGGCTCTTTTTTTGTTGTTGTTCCATATAAAGTTTAGAATAGTTTTTTTTTTTTTTTTTTTTTTTCCTAATTCTGTGAAGAATGGCATTGGTAGTTTGATAGGACTAGCAGTGAATTTGTAAATTGCTTTGGGCAGTATGGCCCTTTTTATTATATTGAGTCTTCCAATCCATGAGCACAGAATTTTTTTTAAATTTATTTGTGTTGTCTCTGATTTCTTTCAGCAGTGTTTTGTAGTTCTCCTGGTAGAGATCTTTCACTTCCTTGGTTAGTTGTATACCTAGATATTTCATTTTCTTTGTAGCTGTTGTAAGTGGGATTGTGTTCTTGATTTGAGTCTCACCCTAGGCATTTTGATCTATAAAAATGCCACTGATTTTTGTACAGTGACTTTTTTGTCCTCTGAAACATTAGCGAAATTATTTTTCAGATTTGGTTGTCTTTCCGTGGAGTCTTTAGTATTTTCTAGGTATAGAATCATAATGTCAGGAAAGATAGTTTGACTTATTCTTTTCCTATTAAGATGCTTTTTTATTTCTTTCTCTTCCTAATTGTTCTGGCTGGGGCTTTCAGTACTGTGTTAAACAGGAGGGGTGAGAATGGACATCCTTGCCTTGTTCAACTTTTCAAGGAAAATGTTTCCAATTTGGTAAGTTTTGTCCCTATTTTCATTAATTTCAATTATTTTTATTTCTGACATAAATTTGATATCCACCCAGGAGTAATTTAGGAGCAAGTTGTTCAATTTCCAAGTTACTTGTGTGGTTTTGAGAGATTTTCTTGATATTCATTTGTATTTTTATTGCACTGTGGTCTGAGGTTGTTAAGTGGTATGATTTCAACTGTTTCAAATTTGTTGAGACTTGCTTTATGATCAAGCAGGTGGTTGTCTTAGAATATGCTCCGTGTGCAGGTGAAAATAGTGTATATTCTGTGGTTGTTTGATGGAGTGTTCTGTAGATGTGTATTATGTCCATTTGGTCAAGTGTACTGTTTAATGTTTCTTTGACAGTTGTCAGCCTCAATGCTGTTTGGGGTGTTGAAGTCTCCCACTATTATTGAGTAGTTTTCTAAGTCTTCTCATAGGCCAAGAAGAACTTGTTTTATAAATTTGAGTGCATATTTATTTAGGTGCCTACATAGTTAGAATAGTTAAGTCTTCTTCTTGGTACTCTATATTATTATGTCTGCCTTTCTTCGTACTTTTTAAATTTTATTTGTTTAAAATCTGTTTTATCTAGTATAAGAATGTCACCTCCTGCTTTTTGTTGTTGTTTTCCACTTGAATGGTAGATCTTTCTTCATCCCTTTACTTTGAGCCTGTGGGTTTCACTGCATGTGAGCTGGGTCTCTTGTAAACTGTACATAGTTAGGTTTTATCATTTTTTCCAGTTTGCTACTCTTTGTCTTTTATGTGGGGGGATTTAGCCCATTTACATTCAGGGTTAGTAGTGATATGTAAGGTTTTGAATCTGTCATCATGTTGTAAGCTGGTTATTCGGTAGACTTGTTTGTGTGATTGTTTTATAGTGCCTGTGATCTTTGTACTTAAGTGTGTTTTTGTGCTAACCTTTTTTCCCCCCTTTGGTTCCATGTGTAGGACTCCCTTAAGAACCTTTTGTAAGGCTGGTCTAGTTGAAATAAATTCCCTTAGCATTTGCCTGTCTTAGAAGAATTTATTCCTTCTTTGCTTATGAATCTTAGTTTTGAAGAATATGAATTCTTGCTTGGAATTTCTTTTCTTTAAGGATCTTGAAAATAGGTCTGCAATCACTTCTGTTTATAATGTTTCTGCTGAGATGTCTGCTGCTAGCTGATGGAGTTTGCTTTGTATATGACTTCATCCTTCTCTCTAGCTTCCTTTAACCTTTTTTTATTTTGCATTGAGCTTGTTGAATCTGATGACTAGGTGCCTTAGTGGTTGGTCATCTTGTAAAATATCTAACTGGAATTCTTTGTATTTCTTGGATTTGAATGTCCATCTCTCTAGTGAGATTAGAGAAATTTTCGTGGACTATATCCTCAAATGTATTTTCCAAGTTATTTTTCTCCATTCTTCTCTCTCCTAGAAATGCCAATGAGTCAAATATTTGGTCTCTTTACATAGCCCCATTATTTATTGGACGTTTTGTTCATTTTTTAACAACTTTGTTTCTTCATTTTTGTCTAATTGAGTTGATTCTCAGAACCATTTTTCAAGCTCTGAAATTCTATGCTCACCATGGTCTATTCTGCTGTTAATACTTTACATTGAACTATCAAATTCTTGTAGTGAGTTTTTCAGCTCTAAAAGTTCAGTTTGGTTATTTCTTAAAATAGCTATATTGTATTTCAGCTCTTGGATCATCTTACTGGATTCCTTGGATTGAGTTTCAACCTTCTCTTGCAACTCAATGTGCTTCCTTGTCATACAGATTCTGAATTCTGTATCTATTATTTCCAACTTAAGAAACTATTGGAGAGCTAGTGGACTCCCTTGGAGGTACATAGACACTTTGACTTTTTGAATTTCCAGAGTTCTTGTGCTAATTATTTCTCATCTGGAAGGGTTGATGTTCTTTTAATTGTGGTTATATGTTGAGTATAGTCAATTAGCTTTGTTTGTAGATGGTTTCAGAAAGCCAATGCTCTGTGTAGAGTCTTTATTTTTGGGGGACTGAATTACTGCCCTTGGTTCCATAGGGGGGTATATTAGCTAAGTAGTTTTGGTGTTTTAAGTTGGGTCGAGATGCAGTAGATGGTTCTTAAGAGTAATGGCAGTAGGTAGGTTCTTACTAAGCCACTGGCTTCTTATATTTCCTGGCATTTGTAGCTGTGCTCTGTGTTGCAACAGGGAGAGAGATGACCTCATTGGCTACACACCTGGGCCTTAGGGAAGCCTCCTCACATCACTGGCACTGTGTCAGTTCCTCTTTTCTTAGCTGTTTTGGTTCATGGGGCTTCCTCAGGCAGAGGCTACAGACAAGAAGGAGATAGGCCTCACATTTTCTGGGCTGTCTTTGTGGAGGTAGGCATGCTCCACTCCTGTGACAGCCCATGAGCCCTTGCAACTCACCCCTCTCAGTGCTCTGGGAATGTAAACTCCCCTCCTTTTAGAGTGCTGGTCACAGATCTCAGTTCAACACTCCCAAGCTGTGCACTGCCACCCCGGAGTGTGGTGAAGCTTTTTCTTCCCTCCTTAGCTTGGAGGCAGCAGGGGTGGGGACCATGGCAGCAGCAGTGGCAGAGGGCCTGTCAGATGACTCTGGGGGTTCCATCTCAGCTAAATGAAAAACCATGGCTGATTAGTAATCAGCTGGGGGTGTGGTATGTGTGCTATGACCCATGCTAGGGAGCCCTGCCTTGTGAAGAGCAGTGGGGGCAAGGGCTAACAGGGAAGACAGTCTGGCCTTCCCTCTGTAGGGTGGCTACAGCATGCTGGTGATATGAACACAACCAACAGGCGAATTGTTCTCTTTCCATCACTGGGGCAGCAAGGCAGGGTACCACAGTGGCAGCAGTGGCAGAGAGGCTGTTCGTTGCCTCTGGGAACTCCACCCCAGAGAAATGCAGAGCCATTGCTGATTGTGATGATCAGCCAGGAGTGGGGCTGCTGTACTGCAGGACCAAGCTGAGGGTGGGGAGTGGGAGACTGCCTGGCAAAGAACAGGGTGCTCAGTTCACATTAAAGACAGTCTAAACTCTTCTATATAAAATGGCTGTGGCATACTGTAGGCATGTGGAAACAATCAGGCTCTTTGTTTCCTCCTAGCCTGGGGGGAGCAGGGGTGGGTATCATGGTGGCAGCAATGGCAGAGGGTCTGTCAGTTGTCTCTTGGAGCTCCATCCTGGAGAAATACAGAGCTGCCATGGACCGATGTAATTAAGCAGGTGTGAGGTGGCTGCACTATGGGCCAAAGCCAAGAGGCTCTGCCCAGTGAGGAGCAGCAGAAGCAGGGTCAGATGTGGAAAACAATCTGGATACCTTTTTGTAGGGCAGCTGTGGCTTGCTGGAGGTCCACTATATTTCTTGGATTCTTTGCTCCCTCCCCAGCCTGAGAGCAGCAGTGGTGGGGTCCACAACAATAGCAATTGCAGCAGACCTGTAAGTTACTTCTCGTAGCTGTGTTTCAGAGAAATGCAGAGCCACAACCAGCTGGAGTGCTCAGGCAGGGGTCGGGTGGTTGTTCCAGGGACCCCAGCCAATGGACCTTGCCTGATGAGGTACAGCCGAGGTGGGGCTTGTGGTCTCTCTGCTCCTCACCATCATGAATATGACCCCTATCTTAGGGAAGTGTGAGAGAGCCTGGCCTCCCTTGTTGGCAGGGCTATGAAAGCTGGCACAAGGAAACAAAACCAATGGGCTGAACATGAGCTTGAGCTGTGGCTCTGCCGAGACTCCAGGAAGCTCTCTGTGTTGGACTACAAGCCCAGGGATGCCAATGGAGATCTTCAGTGGCCATAACCTCAAAGGTTTGTGGCATAAATTTGAGTCCCCAAGGGTTCCCCCTCACTCACTCTTTTCTCATGGTAGGGAGCCTCCCCTGGCTCTGCACCAATCCCAGGTAGTCAATTGTCCTACTTCAGTTTTTACTGGTGTTCATGTGGCACCATTGCTTTTTTTATGAATCCCAATGTGGCTTCCTGGATTATCACTTGAAGAGATAGTGTTTACTCACCACTCTGTCTTTTCCCCATGAGAACAGCACACACCAGCTGCTTCTACTCAACCATCTTGTTGCTTCTTATAGAGTAATGTCTTAAAAACAGGATTTTCTATTTAAGCTACATCATTAATGTTATTTAACATCCTAATTCCTGATGTGCTCCTTTTTTAATCCTTCACAGTAACAGTTGCCATAGTTATAGCTAACAATTATTTATTCTGCATTTTTATTGATTTGACATATTCTTCATAATTCATCATCTTAGGTAGAAGTCTATTTTATCTCCATGCCAAATAATAATGACAAATATCTTCAAAACAAAAATGGATGTTGGAATTCGGAATTCTATACAACTGGTTGGATAGTCCTTGTTACTGAGACTTTCTGCCTAATAGTTTTTGCTTAATTGTATCAACCAAACTCTTGAGTTTTAGGTGTCACATGGGGCTTAGTCACCCTGAACTCATAATGGTAGCTTAACGAGAGGAATCAGCAATAATAATAATAATAATAATAATAATACATTGATATAATGCTTATTATGTGTCATGCATTAAGTAGTTTATGCACATTAAATCTTTTAATTTTTATAAACCATCCTATGAGGCAGATCTGATTGTCATTACCCACATTTAGTAAATGAGGTTACGGTGGCAAAGAGGAATCAAGTAGTTTTTCAAATGCTACATAGCTCGTAGTAGTAGAGTTGACAATCAAACCCAAGTACTGAAGTGTCAGAATCCATATTGTTACTGCCTTTTATTTTTACTCATTTAGAAGTGAGTAACTAACATAGATCATCATCATGGAAATATGCATAAGAAACAAAAAACAGAAGATAGTTCTGTTTCACAAGCTTATAATAAAGTGTGCAGGACAATTGAGCCAATACAATATAATTATCATTGGATCATAGCACATCATTTCTCAGGCACAGTGAAGTAGCAGAACATGTCACTACAGAAACCTAGATTTAAGGAACGTGTGACATACTGATGCTGACACTGAGAGAAGATAACGTAAGAATCTCCCACTCACAAGCCCACAAGAGAAAGGGTCTGGAAACTCCCTGAATTCCTGTAGAAGGATCAGGGGAAATTATTATAAGAAGCCAGAGAAATATTGCATTTTACTGTTATTGTGATTCTGAAATAAAAATAGATATACATTTAAAAGTTAGATAGATAGTATGTGAGTTTGATATATCAGTTCAAGTTTTTTATATGATTGTGAAGTTAAAATTTGCGTTTGAGACCAAATGCCAGAAATCATTTATAAACAATTACAATTCTATTGAGATAAGGTTAATAGAATAGATCTCACTTTAGTCACAATTTCAGCAGTCCTAGAATGTACAGGGTCATTTTTGGAATGCACATTTTTTTAATCTTTGTTTCTAAAATGTCTTTGTAATAAACACACTCTTTAAAAAAATTTTAAAAATGGAAAAATATAAAATGTCAAAATGTGTCCCTTTTGGTAAGTTATAAGATCTAGACATGATTTTGACACAGTTCTCTAAATGCTTTGTTGTGAGATGTTTTAAAATATATATAAGACAAAATGCATTTTATAGTGTCATTGAGCTTTAACTACTCAGAGGTACTGAATATAAATATCAAAACTGATGAACTGCAGAGCCATTCCATCCAAGACAACTCTCAGGATAACACTGTGAAAAATGACCTTATTAGATTTTTCTCTCATCTCCTGAAAAATCTTTACAATGATTAGAACTGCACCATTCTTCAGGGATTTGAATAAAAGAAGTCTTTAACAACTTTGAGTGCAAAATTCCACTGGTAGTTGAAGAAATTATTGCCTAAGATTAACTCTGCAGTCATATCCTATTAGTTAGTTACAGACAATCAACACAACACTTTAAATTATACCAGGTGAATTTTTTTTTTTACTATAAAATAGCCTAAAATAAAAATTGTCAATGCAGCATACACTTATAGCTCCTTGCCAACCCAAGTTGTTTGTTGACAGTGATCAAAGACTGAATTACAACTTTACTACTCATTAAATATGATGCATTGTCAGATGAAAGCTGTCATTCAGAAAAGTATTGTAGAATCACCTCTTAATAACCACAAGGCATAGCTTTTAAAAATCTGGTAAGAAATGATAGGCTATTGTAAAATAATCAAGATGGCCACAGGTGAAATATTTTAGCTGGAACTTTCTCCTGGCTGTTAAAAAAAAATCAAACAGTATAATAAAGATGGCCTATTAAAAAGTTGATTTATCCTGTTATCTCTACAACTTGGCCTCTATTAATGTTTTTACTTCTTTACCCTCTGTGCTTTCCAATACTTCTCACTATAACCCTCATTGTCCCCATTATGATCCTACCCTTTGTTCTGATTCCCTGGAGTCTTGGCCTCCCACGACTTATCTGATTAAAAAAAAATGTATTGCAATGTGTTGTATGGTTTAATTAATATCCTCCCAGGAATCATACATTCTCAAAGAGATCCTCTGAAAATAATAACTTAGTTCCAGAGTACTGGCCATATTTTTGTCAAAATCTGGAGTAATCAGAGATTAGTTTTCAGCCTCACATACTAAGAGGAGCCTTAGGAGTCCATAAAATACATAAAAGAGGGCATAGGGGATAATAAAAGTCTTGAGTTGATACATTTCACCACTTAAAACTAGTTACGTAAACTTGGGTAGTTTACCCAACTTTTTTGAGCTTCCTACTTGTAAAATGTTATTAGTAATGGTACTTAGTTATCTATCAAATTGTTGATTAATATTCCATGAGAGTGTTTATTTAGCTATCTGGTTGGGTCTCTTCTGCTACACTTTCAGGCAAGTAACAGGTGCTCAATCTTCTTCATTTCCTTTTCCATATTACTGTAAATGCTCGAGGAAAAGTTGAATGGCTGTTAAGACAGCAAGTATACTCTAGGCCAAAGGGAAAACATGGACTTCTTAAAAAGTAAGAACCACCACTAAGAAGGTTATACAAGGGGGTCAGTTACATTAGTTGCATTGTTTAACAGGATGGTAATAGCCAGCATGATTTTTAGAAGCACTCACCTCTCTAGTACAATTAACTGTTTAGCTGATCTTTTAGTCTTCATTGTAATGAATCTCAGCTTCCTGACTACCTACTAACTACTAATTTGTTTGCCTGGTTGTCAGCCGTGGCCTTTCTAATTGTTCTTCTTTGTTTCAGCATGAGTTACTGCAGTTATTGCTTTAGTTGTTTGTTTGTTTTTGCTTTGAATGTTTGGCCTCTATCCGCCACAACCAACTTATTCTGCCTTAGCTCCAATTGTCTCTGGCAACTTGGCCCACTATTGGTGTGTATTTTTTAAAACATTACAGTCATTACTGCTGTAACCAAAATGCAAGTTCAGTCACTCACCACTTGCAGAGTTCAATTAACAAGAGCAAGGACTGGTATAAAGGAAGTGACTGTTTCAAAGCTTAGCAAAGGGGAAGAGGTACAGGCTCCTACCTTTAAGGGAATTGCTTTACTTTAGGGGCAGAGAGCAGGAGCTTTTAAAGGGCAGCTTTCATTAAAAGGCATGCAGAGAAGGGAATGAGCAGGTGTGGGAGTTACATGACTTACTTTGAGTTATCTACCAGGTGGTTGAGCTGGTGCCATTATGGGCAGAGTGAGGTTGTAAAGTGGCTGATGTCGTAAGATGCTTTCCAGGTGAGAGAGAGAGTTCCATCACGGGCATAATTTAGGTTGAGAGACTGTTGTCTCTCAAGGAAATCTCGTGGTGGGAGAGAGTTCTGGCTCTGGAGCTTCTAAATAAGCAAATAGATAAACTTCCTGTGTAGGGAGTGTCTGGTAAAGGGAAGGTAAAGATTATAATTGTGTTTCTAAAGAGCTAAGTAGAAAGTAGAGAACAAGAGGAATGAAAGAAAGAGAAAAGAAATAATAACAATAATAATTTTAAAATAACATTATCTTTCTCTTGGGAAAATTGGGTTACTCAGCTACACTGACTTCTCTATTCCAGTCTCTGCTCTAAAACAGTTAATTAGCTTTTGTCAGGTATTCTGTTAGGAATTCATTGTTATGGGACAAGTTTTGACAAGATAATTTCTAGACCTGGTTTCTACATCTTTCATATTCTATGTACATATATTCATTTGTACTATGGTAGGTGGGTGAGAGAGAAAAAACAGAGGTAGAGAGACCATCTTGTGCCTCTCCTATCATTCCACATGAATAGCAACTTTCCCTTCCTATAAATATGTACAGCCACATACTGCAAAGATATCGTGTACTGCTTTCTGAATATGGGTACAATCTGTTGGACAAGGTAGTGGTTTTCAAAAATTTCAAGTGGTACAGATCTTTATGCAAATAAGTTAAAAATTAATTTACTAAATACACAAAAGCATGCTCTTTTTTGAAGGTATAGGAGTAGAAAGCAGTGGAAAGTACATATCCTCAATCACTTGGCTTTCACCTTACCCTCCCTCTGAAATCCAATGGCCAGCTCTGAGAAGCTTCAGGATTTCATCATATTTTGTTTAATTAGTGGAAGGTGAAAAATCTGAGGGCTTGGAAGATAATTTAACTTAAACCAGGGGCATACTAGGCTTCTTTATGAATTTTTCCTGCTTAAAATTGATCTCTGTATCTGCTCCATGCAACACAGACACATGTATTTACTTAAATAGAAAGTAGTCAAAATAAAATAAAACAAAAAATTTACTTTCTCAGTCATACTGGCTGCTTTTCAGTTGCTTAACAACCACGTGTAGCTAGTAGGTACTCTATTGTCAGTACCAATAAAGAACGGTACCATCATTGCAGGATATTCCACTGGACAGCATTGCTCTCAGCATTGTGTCTCTGGAAAAACTCTAAAATCTCCTTGTCTTTTTCAAATGAGTTATCACATAAATCCTAGGACAGGGGTAATCAATATTAAATGTGTTACACAAATACAAGAACACTTACAGAATTCTCTTTCTCTTTGTATGTTTGTGTGTGTGTGTGTGTGTGTGTGTATTACTTCTCTCACTCTCTGTTTCTTTTATTAATTTATTTAGATTTACTGAAGATGTGCTACATGTCAGTCACTGAAGTAGGTAATTGGGTAAGAAATAGTGGGAAAAATAGTCACTGCCTCTGTTTTCATGACCCGTAGCAGATAGTTGAGGAGATATATAGTAATCAAATAATTACACAAAGAAAAGTAACATACTCTGTGTTACATGCCATAAAGGAGAAGTACATGTTAATATGAAATTGTACAAGAAAGGGATCTAATCTAGTCAAAAAAGTTAAGAAAGATTTCAATGAGGAATTAACGATTAGGTAGGGTAGGGTTGTATGTTAGTGAGAGAGGGACTGCTTAGGAGAGTTATAGGTAGGGAAAGAAGCAAATGTGAAGGCCCTGGGGCATATATTTAAAAAAAAAAAAAAAAAAAAAAACTGAAAGAAACCCAGCATGACAGGAGCACAGAGAACAAAAGAGAGAGTCATACAAGGAGATGTAAGGCCTAAAACTTATAGAATCTACAGACTAATGTCGAGTTCTTTTGTTTTCCTAAGAGAATTGGGAAGTCATTGTAAGTTTTCAAACAACTGAGTGACTTGATAAAATTTGTATTTGTACCACTCTTTCTGGATGCAGAGGAGAGCATAGATGGATAAGGGCAAAGGGTAGAGGCGTAGATGCATTACCTCACTCATAAGACTAATGTAGTAGTAGTCCAGATGAAAAAGGATGATAGCTTAGAAATCTTTTATTATTGAAAATAGATATAAAGCGGCCTATTTGAGATGTTTAGCCTGTAAAATCTACAGAACTAGTGGTATATTGGAGAGGAAGAAAGAGGAAGTGGAAGGTGGTCAAGGATGATTCCATACTTTATCATTTTTCCCATTGAAGGTGCAGTGCATTGAGATAAGAAAAACAGGTATACCTCGGAAACAGTTTGGGTCCAGAGCACCTCCATAAAACAAGTCATGCAAATTTTGGTAGTAAATATAAAAGTTATGTTTGCACTATACAAGTGTGAAATAGCATTATGTTCAAAAAACAATGTACATACCTTTATTAAAAATATTGTATTGCTGAAAAATGCTAACAATCATTGTAGCCATCAGTGAGTCATAATATTTTTGCTGATAGAGGGTTTTGCATTGATGTTTTTGGCTGCTGACTGATCTGGGTTGTGATTACTGAAAGTTGGGGTTGGCGGTGGCAATTTCTTAAAACAACATTAAAATTTACTACATCAATTGACTCTTCCTTTCATAAAAGTTTTCTCCATAGCAAGTGATGCTCTTTCATAAAATTTTACTCATAGTAGAACTTCGTTCAAAATTGGAATCAGAGAAGGACGCAAGATGGCTGATTAGATGCAACCAGGACGAACATCTCCCACCAAGAAAATGGGACTTCAGTAAGACTGGCACACTCTCAGCAGATCTTCAGAGAGAAGGCATTGAGAGCAGATGGAGAAAAAAAACACAGATGCTAAACTCAAAGAGTGGGGAAGCTAGGAAGCTTGCACGGGGCTACTGGTCATCAGGACTTGTTCCTAGTCCCTAAAAGCCCTGAGGAAAAGGTGAGTGGAACAAGCAATTAACAACCTGTTCTCACCATGGGTCTCTGGTATACTAGCAGAAGGAGACTCCTCGACCACCATGGACACATGAGTTGACAGGGAGAACTGCTTAGAGAGGTGGTTGGGGCAGAATTCCAGGCAGTGTAGAGTTCAGAGGGTTTAGTGTGAGAGGGCCTATAGAGGAGCATGGCCAGGGATTGCCATCTCCCTAGGCTCAACTTGATTCCACAGGAGATGTTAGCCCTAAGGGAACTGTGGAACCTAAACTCTGCATGCCAGTCTTGCCCATGAGAAGAAGCCCATTAAACCTGAGCACCCCTCAGTCTGCTGGCCTTTACCCATGACACTAGCCTGGCACTCACTCTAGCTGTGCTGCCACCACTGCTGCTGTGAACATCTGCTTGGAGGTTGGCACCTTAACACCTGCTAATACCCTGCCACAGCCAACGAATATGCACCCCACCATGCTCCCACTGTTGCTACTGCTGGCATGTGTGACAAGGATGGATTCCATTACCACTGCCATATAAAGTACTTTGGCTGGCACCACACATTGGAGTGTTGTGACCAGCAGTCTGAAAGCACATAGGCCTCTCTCCCACTCAGGTTCCTAACCTTGAGAAGACAGAGAACAAAGTCAGGGCTTGATGCCATTCTCCCAGAGTTACAGGATGCAGTCAAGGAGTCCTGAGCTGAGCCTTGCCCCCCTAAAACCTTCAAGAAATGAAGCCAGGAGACTAAACCTACGTTATTTCATAATCAAACCCTCAAGGATATCAAATAGGATAAAAGGAAAAAAATCCAAAAGACAATAACTCCAAAGATTGAAGGAATATCAGCCCATACAGATGAGGAAGAGCAAGAACAAGAACTCTGACAACTCAAAAAGCCAGAATGCATTATTTCCTTTAAATGTCCATACTATTTCTCCAGCAAGAATTCTTAACCAGGCTGAGTTGGCTGATATGATAGAAATAGCATTCAGAATGTGCATAGGAATGAAGATTATCAAGATCCAGGAGAATGTTGAAACCCAATCTAAGGAAACTAAGAATCACGGTAAAATGATACAGGAGCTGACAAACAAAGTAGCCAGTATAGAAAAGTAACTGAACTGATCAAGCTGAAAAACACACTACAAAAATTTTATAATGCAATCACACATATTAATAGAAAAATAGACCAAGCTTTGAAAAGAACCTCCGAACCTGAAGATTGGCTTTCTGAAATAAGACAGTCAGACAAGAATTTTAAAATGACAAGGAACAAACAAAATCTCTGAGGCACATGGAATTAAGAGACTGAATTTATGACCCATTGGTATCCCTGAAGGAGAAGGGAAGAATGAAAGCAGCTTATAAAACATATTTCAGAATATCATACATGAGTACTTCCCCAGACTAGCTAGTAAGGTAAACAGTTAAATTCAGGAAATGCAGAGAACTCCTGTAAGATACTTCACACAAAGATTGTTCCTAAGATACATTACCATTATATTCTTCAGGGTCAAAAACAATGTTACAGGCAGCTAGAGAAAAGAGCAAGTCACCTACAAAGGGAAGCCCATTAGACTAACAGCAGAAAACCTGCAACACAGAAGAGATTAGGGTGCTATATTCAACATTCTTATAGAAAAGAAATTCCTACCAAGAATTTGATATCCGGCCAAACTAAGATTCCTAAGTGAAGGGGTAATTAGATTATTTCAGACAAACAGATGCTGAGGATATTGGTTACCACTAGACCTACCTTACAAGTGCTCCTGAAAGAAACACTAAATATGAGAAAAATTGTTACAAGCCATTGAAATACACACTTAAATACACAAACCAGTGACACTATAAAGCAACCACACAAACAAGTCTGCATAACAATAACCTTATAACATTGTCACATGATCAAATATACATATATCAATATTAATCTTCAATGCAAATGGGCTAAATGCCCAAATTAAAAGCTACGGAGTGTCAAGCTGGATAAAGAAACAGAACCCAATACTATGTTGTCTTCACAAGACCCACTTCACATGCAGTGACAAACATAAGTTCAAAATAAAGGGATGAAGAAAAATCTACCAAGCACATGGAAGAAAAAAGCAGGGGTTGCAATCCTAATTTCAGACAAAACAGTCTTGATACCAACAAAAATCAAAAAGGACAAAGAAAGGCATTACATAATGGTAAAGAGTCCATTTCAACAAGAAGACCTAACTGTCCCTAATATATATGCACTTAACACAGGAGCACACAGATTCATAAAGGAAGTTCTTAGAGACCTTTAGAGAGACTTAGTCTCCCACACAATAATAGTGAGAGACTTCAATACCCCACTAACAGTGTTAGACAGATCATCATGACAAAAAATTAACAAACATATATAGGACCTGACCTCAATACTGGACCAAATAAACCTGATAGATACCTACAAAACTGTCCACTGAACAACAGTAGAATATACATTCTTGTCATCATCACAAGGTACATACACTAAAATTGATCACACAATCCAAAATAAAATGATTCTCAACAAATTCAAAAGAACCAAAATCATAAAAATAGAAGCCAAGACTACAAAAATAACTGAAAATCATGCAATTGCATAGAACCTAAACAACCTGCTCCTGAATGACTTTTTGGTAAATAATGAAATTAGGATAGAAATCAAGAAGTTATTTGAAACTAATGAGAGCTAATATACAACAAAGCAGACTCTCTGAGATGCAGCTAAGGTAGTGTCCAGAGAGAAATTCATAGCACTAAATGCTCACATCAAAAGTTGGAAAGATCTTGATTTAGCAACCTAGCATCACAACTGAAAGTAAGGGAGGAGAACACCCCTCATATTGTCTTATGCCCAATTTCTGCCTCCAAAGAAAGAAGTAAAAACTAAAAGGCAGAAATGGAATCCACAAGCAAATAGCCCAGCACCGTACCCTGGGCCTGGTAGTTAAAAATCATCCCCTGGCCTGTTTGTGTTATTTATAGATTTCTGACATTGTATGGAAAAACATTGTGAAAATCCCTGTCCTGTTCTGTTCCATTCTAATTACCAGTGCATGCAGCCCCCAGTCACATACCCACTGCTTGCTCAGTCAATTATGACCCTCTCGTGTGGACCCCCTTAGAGTTGTAAGCCCTTACAAGGGACAGGAATTGCTCACTTGGGGAGCTCGGTTTTTCAGATGTGTCTTGCTGATGCTCCTGGCCGAATAAAGCCCTTCCTTCTTTAACTCGGTGTCTGAGGGGTTTTGTCTATGGCTCATCCTGCTACAAAAGAAATAGATAAGCAAGAGCAAACCAATCCCAAATTTTGCAAATGACAAGAAATAAGCAAAAGCAGAGCTGAACTTGACAAGATTAAGACATGAAAAAGATAATTAAATACAGGAGTTGCTTTTTTGAAGAAAATTAACAAGATGGATAGGCCACTAGTTAAACTAATAAAAAAGAAAAGAGAGAAGATCCAAATAAGAACAATTAGAAACAACAAAGGAGATGTCACTAGTAACATGACAGAAATATAAATAACTATCAGAGACTACTATGAACACCACTATGAACACAAATTAAAACGTCTAGAAGTAAATAAATTCCTGGACAGATACACCCTCCCAAGACTGAACCAGGAAGAAATTGAATCCCTGAGCATACTAATTGATATGGTTAGACTGTGTCCTCACCCAAATCTCATGTCAAATTATACTTCCCATAGTCCCCATGTGTCATGGGAGGGACCTGGTCAGAGGTAATTTAATCATGTGGGTGGTTTCCCCATGCTACTTTCGTGATAGTAAGTTCTCATGAAATCTGATGGATTTATAAGGGTCTTCCTCCTTCACTCGGCTCTCACTCATTCTCTTCCCTGACACCCTGTGAAGAGGTGCCTTCCACCATGATTGTAAATTTCCTGAGGCCTCCCCAGCCATGCAGAGCTGTGAGTCAATTAAACCTCTTTTCTTTATAAATCAGTCTCAGTATTTCTTCACAGCAGCATGAGAATGAAATAATACAGTAAATTGGTACTGCAGAGAGTGGGGTGTTGCTATAAACGTACCCCAAAATGCAGAAGCAACTTTAGAACTGGGTAATGGGCAGAGGTTGGAACAGTTTGGAGGGCTCAGAAGAAGACAGAAAAATGTGGTAAAGTTTGGAACTTCCTAAAGACTTGGAGAACTCAGAAGTGAAAGTTTGGAACTTCATAGAGACCTGTTGAATGGCTTTGACCAAAATGCTGATAGTGATATGAAAAATGATGTTCAGGCTGAGGTGGTCTCAGATGGAGATGAGGAACTTCTTGTGGACTGGAGTAAAAGTCGCTCTTGTTATGCAAAGAGACTGATGGCATTTTGCCCCTGCCCTAGTGATCTGTGGAAGTTTGAACTTGAGAGAGATGAGTTAGGGTATCTGGTGGAAGAAATTTCTAAGCAGCAAACCATTCAAGAGTAAACAGAGCATAAAAGTTTGGGAAAATTTGCAGCCTAATGATGTGATAGAAAATAAAAACTGATTTTCTCAGGAGATATTTAAGCCCACTGCAGAAATTTGCATAAGTAACAAGGAGCCAAATGTTAATCACCAAGACAATGGGGAAAATGTCTCCAGAGCATGTCAGAGACCTTCACAGCAGCTTCTCCCATCACAGGCCCAGAGGCCTAGGAGAAAAAAATGGTTTCCTGGGCTGGGCCCAGGGCCCATCTGCTCCACACTGCCTTGATACATGGTGCCTTGTGTCCCAGTTGCTTCAGTTCCAGACATGGCTGAAAGGGGTCAAGGTTCAGCTCAGGCCATTGCTTTAGAGGGTGCAAGGCATAAAGCTTGGCAAATTCCATGTGGTATTTATCCTGCAAGCACACAGAAGATAAGGATTGAGCTTTGGGAACCTCCACCTAGATTTCAGAAGATGTACGAAAATGCTTGGATGTCCAGGTAGAAATTTGCTGCAGGGGAAGAGTCCTCATGGAGAACCTCTGCTAGGGTAGTGCAGAAGGCAAATGTTGGGTCAGAGCCCCTACACACAGTCCCCACTGGGGCACTGTTTAAAAGAGTTGTGAGAAGAAGGCCAGCATCCTATACACCCTAGAATGGTAGATTCACTGACAGCTTCTGCCATACACCTGGAAAAGCCACAGATTCTCAATGCCTGCCTGTGCAAGCAGTCAGTACAGGGGCTGTGACCTCCAAAGACACAAGGGCAAAGCTGCCCAAGGTTGTAAGAGTCCATCTCTTGCATCACCATGCCCTGGATGTGAGACATGGGGTCAAAGGAACATTAAGGTTTAATGACTGCCCTATTGGATTTCTGACTTGAGTGGGGACTGTAGCTCCTTTGTTTTGGCCAATTTCACTCATTTGAAACATGCGTATTTACCCAATGCCTGAACTTCCATTGTATCTAGGAAGTAACTGACTTGCTTTTTATTTTACAGGGTTACAGACAGAATTGACTTGCCTTGCCTCGGATGAGACTATGGACTTGGAACTTTGAGTTAATGCAGGAATAAATTAAGACTTTGGGAGACTGTTGGAAGAACATGATTGTGTTTTGAAATGTGAGGACATGAAATTTGGAATAGGTCAGGGTAGAATGATATGGTTTAGCTGTGTCCCCACCCAAATCTCATGTTGAATTATAATTCCCATAATCTCCACGTGTTGTGGGAGGGACCTGGTGAGAGGTAATTGATTAACGTGGGTGGTTTCCCCAGTGCTATTCTCATGACAGTGAGTAACTTCTCATGAGATCTGATGGTTTTATATGGTGCTTTCCCCTTCTTTCAGCCCTCACTCATTATCTTCCCTGCCACCCTGTGAACAAGTGTCTTTTGCCATGACTTTAAGTATCCTGTGGTCTCCCCAGCCATGCAGAACTGTGAGTCAATTAAACCACTTTCATAAATTACCCAGTCTCAGGTATTTCTTCATAGCAGCATGAGAGCAAACTAGTACAGCAATAAAGAGCTCTGAAATTGAATCAGTAATAAATAACCAACCAAAAATAAAAAGCCCAGGACCAGATGGAGTCACAGTCAAATTCTATCAGATGTATATAGAAGAGCTGATTCTATTTCTACTGAAACCGTTCCCAAAAATTGAGGAAAAAGGTTTCCTCCGTAACTCATTCTATGAGACCAGAATCAACCTGATACCAAAACCTGGCAGAATCACAACAACAAAAAAGAAAACTTTAGCCAATATTCTTGGTGAACATTGATGCTAAAGTCCTCAAAAAATACTAGCAAATCAAATCAAGTGGCACATCAAAAAGCTAAGCCACCATCATCAAGTAGGCTATCAGAGTGATGCAATACTGGTTCAACATATGCAAATAAATAAACATAATTCAACACACAAACAGAACTAAAGACAAAAAAACACATGGTTAACTCAACAGATGCAGAAAAAGCTTTTGACAAAATTTGGCATCTCTTTATGTTAAAAATTCCCAATAGCTTGGTATTGAAGGGACACATCTTAAAATAATAAAAGTCATCTATTCCAAACCCACAGCCAACATTATACTGAATGGACAAATGCTGAAAGAATTCCCCTTGAAAACTGGCAAAAGACAATGATGCCCTCTCTCATCATTACTATTCAACATTGTATTAGTCCATTCTCACATTCCTATAAGGAAATACCTGAGATTGGTTAATTTACCAAAAAAAAATAATAATAAAATAAAAAACTTTAATTAGCTCACAGTCCTGCAGTCTGCACAGGAAGCATGATAGCACCTGCTTCTGGGATGACCTCAGAGAGCTCTTACTCAAGGCAAAAGGCAAAGCAGGCATAGGATCTTGCATGGAAGGAGCAAGGCCAAGAGAAAGAAGAGGGAGGTTCCACACACTTTCAAACAACTAGATATCATGAGAACTCACTATTGCAATTACAGCACCAAGGGGGGATGGTGTTAAATCATGAGAAACCACCACCACGAACTAATAGCCCCCCATGAGGCTCCACCTCTAGCATTGGGGATTACATTTCAACATGAGATTTGGGCAAGGACACAGATCCAAACCATCTCAAACATAGTATTGGAAGTCCTGGCCAGACCAAGCTGGCAAGGTAAATAAAGCATGTCCAAATAGAAAGAGAGGAAGTTGAACTATCCTCTCTTCCTATAATTGTCAATGACATGATTATATATATATATATTTATAGATATATTTTATATATCTGTAAAAACTATTGTCTTGGCCCCAAAACTCCTTGCACTAATAAGCAGCTTCAGCAAAGATTGAGGATACAAAATCAACATACAAAAACACTAGCATTCCTGTACACCAACAACAGCCAAGCCACAAGCAAAATTTGGAACACAATTCCATTTCCACTACCACAAAAATAATAAAATACCTATGAATATAGCTAATCAGGAAGGTGAAAGATCTCCACAATGTGAATTACAAAACCTGCTAGAAGAAATCAGAGATGACACAAACAAATAGAAAAACCTTTTATGTTTGTGAATGAAGAATTTGTATCATTAATATGGCCACACGGTCAAAAACAATTTAAAGGTTTAATGCCATGGCTGTCAAATTACCAGTGACATTCTTCAAAGAACTAGAGAAAGCTATTTAAAAAATTTTATGAAACTAAAAACTAGCCCAAATAGCCAAGGCAATCCAAAGGAAAGAGAACAAAGCAAGAAGCGTCATGCTACCTGACTTCAAACTGAGACAGGACCTTTCCTTAACCCCCTCAAGGGACTTGCAACAGGATGTGGCTGGGCTCAAAACCCTTGTGGAAGGGGGAGCACGTAGGTGAGCTGATGCAGGAACTGAGGCAAGTGTCTTTAGGAACTGGCAAGGACAAACCCTGTATCAGCCCACGGTCGTCTAGTGGTTGCCCGTGACTTCTGGAGCCCCAGCCGGTGTGTGTTACAAACAATGCTCTTTTAGTGTCTGTCATCAGCAGATGGCTAAGTGTTAACCAGCTCAGTGAAGAGTGAGGGTGAAAGCCTCTTATACCCTGCCATCTTGGTACCCGGTTTCTTGTTCAGCATCCAGGAAGAATCAGGTCACATGGACTTGAAGGATGGTGAATGTGGAGATTTTATTAAGTGGTGAAAGTGGCTCTCAGTGGAAGGGGAGCTGGAAGGGGGAAGATGCAGAAGAAGGTGATTATTTCCTGAAGCCTGGCCAGCTCTGGCTGAGCTCCTCTCCAAAGTCATGCTGTCTGAAGTTAAGCCACGTCCGTCTGTAGTCTCTGACTCTCAGTTGCTTCTTCTCTTCTCTTCTTCTCTGCCACACTGCTCTACTCTTCTACCAGTGGAGTTTGGGGTTTTTATGGGTACACGATGGGGGGCATGATGGGCCAGGTTGGTTTTGGAAAAAGTAACATTCAGGTGGGAAAACAGGTATAACTGTTCTCATTTAAGAATGCGGTTTCTGGGCTTGAGGGTGGGGCCTTTGTTGGCCCCTTCTACCGAGTATTCCCCTCCCTCCTGTCTGTATCAAAACAGGATTTTGTAACTATAGGGTTACAGTAATCAAAATCAGCATGGTACTGGTGCAAAAAAAAAAAAAAAAAAAAAGACCCATGGACCAATAGAGCAGAATAGATAGCCCAGAAATAAGGCCACATACTTACAACCATATAATCTTTGACAAAGCTGACAAAAAAACAAGCAGTAGAGAAAGGACTCTTCATTCAATAAATGGTGCTGGGATAACTGGCTAACCATATGCATAAAATTGAAACTGGACCCCTTCCTTACACCATAGACAAAATCAATTCAAGAAGGATTAAACACTTAAATGTAAAACCCATAACTATAAAAACTCTGGGTGACAACTTAGGTGGTAACACACTGAACATAAGAACTGGAAAAGATTTTATGACAAAGCAGCCAAAAGCAATTGCAACAAAAATAAAATTGACAACTGGGATCTAAGTAAACTGCAGAGCTTCTACACGGCAAAAGAAACTATCAACAAGGTAAACAGACAATGTACAGAATGGGAAAACATTTGCAAGCTAAAAATTTGTTCGATATCTGACAAAGGCCTGATATCCAACATCTATAAGGAAATTAAACAAATTTAGAAGTAAAAACAAATCCCATTAAAAAGTGGGCAATGGATAAACACTTTTCAAAAGAAGCTATACATGTGGCCAACAAGCATATACCTTTTAACCTAAAAAAATAAAAAATAAAAAAACTGGAGTCAATCCTCCCAAACCTCATCTCTGGTTTATCAACTGCATTTATGAAATAATCTTAATCCATTCTTGTCATTTCAGCAAAGTCCTCAACATCTTCACCAGGAGTAGAAGTAGATTTCATCTTACAAAACTATATTCTTTGCTCATTCATAAGAAATAACTCGGCCGGGCGCGTTGGCTCAAGCCTGTAATCCCAGCACTTTGGGAGGCCGAGATGGGCGGATCATGAGGTCAGGAGATCGAGACCATCCTAGCTAACCCGGTGAAACTCTGTCTCTACTAAAAAATACAAAAAACTAGCCGGGCGAGGTGGTGGGCGCCTGTAGTCCCAGCTACTCGGGAGGCTGAGGCAGGAGAATGGCGTGAACCCGGGAGGCGGAGCTTGCAGTGAGCTGAGATCCGGCCACTGCACTCCAGCCTGGGCGACAGAGTGAGACTCCGTCTCAAAAAAAAAAAAAAAAAAAAGAAATAACTCCTCATCTTTTCAATTTTCATTATGAGATTGCAATAATTCAGTCACTTCTTCAGGCTCCTCTTCTAATTATAGTATTTTTGCTATTTTCACAATATCTACAGTTACTTCCTCCACTGAAGTCTTGAACCACTAAAAGTTATCTATGAAAATTGGAACCAATGTCTCTCAAACTCCTGTAAATATTAATAATTTAACCTCCTTTCATGAATTACAAATATTTTTAATGGCATCTTTATGGTAAATTTTTTCCCAAAGGTTCTCAATTTACTTTTCCCAGATGCATCAGAGAAATCACTATCTACAGTAGCTATAGCATTAGGAAATATATTTATCAAATAATAAGGCTTGAAAATCCCAATGACTCTTTGATCCATGTGTTATAGAATGGATGTTGTATTAGCAAGTATCAAAAGAATATTAATGATCTTGTATATCTCCAGCAGAGCTCTGAAATGACTAACTGCATTTTCAATGAGCAGTAACAGTTTGGATTTTTTTTTTTTTTTTTCTGAGCAGTAGGTCTCAACAGTGAGCTTAAAATATTTAGTAAACCATGCTGAAAACAGATGTGTCCTCATCAAGGCTGTGTTGCTCCATTTATAGAGCACAGGCAGAGTGCATTTTGCATAATTTGTAAGGGCCTTTGAATTTTCAGAATAGTAAATGAACACTGGCTTCAAGTTAACCACCAAATGCATTACCCCCTAACAGAATGTCAGCTTGTCCTTTGAAGATTTGAAGACAGTCATTGACTTCTCTCTAACTATGAAAGTCCTAGATGACATTTTCTTCCAATATATGGCTTTTTTATCTACACTAAAAATCTGTTATTTAGTGTAGACACCTTCATCAATTATCTTAGCTAGATCTTCTGGATAAATTGCTGCAGCTTCTCCATTAGCATTTACTTCACCTTGCACTTCTATGTTATGGAGATGGCTTATTTCCTTAAACCTCATAAACCAACCCCAGCTAGATTCAATTTTTTTGTCTGCAGCTCCCTCACCTCTGTCAGCCTTCAGAGAATTGAAGAGAGTTTGGGCCTTGCTGTGAATTAGGCTTTGGCTTCATAAAATATTGTGTGATTTGATCTCATATCCAGACCACTAAAATTTTCTCTGTATCAGCAAAAGGGTGCTTTGCTTTTTTATCATTTGTGTGTTCAGTGGAACAGCAATTTTAATTTTTTTCAAAGAATTTTTCTTTGCCTTCACAACTTGCCTAACTGGCACAGAGGCCTAGCTTTTAACCTATTTTGGCTTTAGACCTGCCTCCACACTAAGCTTCATCATTCCTAGCTTTTGAGTTAAAGTGAGAGATTTCCTTCTCTTCATTTCACTTGAACACTTAGAGGACATTATAGGGTTATTAGCTGGCCCAATTTTAATAGCACTGTGTCTCAGGAAATAGGGAGACCCAAGGAGAAGCAGAGAGGTATGGAATGGCTGGTAGCTGGAGCAGTCAAAACATCCACAAAATTGATCAATTGTATTTTCTTTCTTATATGGGAGTGATTCATCATGCCCCTCAGACACTTACAATGGTAACATCAAAGACTGCTGATTAAAAATCACCATAACAGGTATAATAATAATAATAATAATGAACTTTGAGATATTGTTAGAATAACACAAATATGATACATAGAACTATGTGAACACTTGCTATTGAACAAATAGTACTAATAGACTTGCTCAACACAGCATTGTTACAAACCTCCCATTTGTAAAAAAGCAAAAAAAAAACAATCACTGCAAGCCAAAATAAAGTGAAGTGCAATAAAATAAGTTATTCCTGTACTATATATGCATTGCAGAGAAATTGATATCAGTTCAGTTTTGGGACATTTTGAATTCAGTTGATTTTGAGACACCTAACAAGTATCTAATAGTTAATTGACATCTAATATTTATTTTTCATCCTGAACCAACATGAATGTAAAGCTACTTACAAGAACATTTAAAATATTATAAATTATATGACAAAGAAAAAGCATAACAAGAGTAAAATATAAAACATATCTGAGAATGAAGCTAGTATGAAAAATACGTATCATTAAATCTCGTACACTTACTAGAGAAATCAAATCATAGTTAATAGTTTCACCTATCAGATGAAAACAGGTGACTGGCTCAGAAAAATGCACAAATATTATTGATGTTAAGACTAGGAAGAAATTTATATAGAAAATCCTCATGAATCAGGCTGTAAGTAATATAATGACTAATTTCCTTAAGGGCATCATTAGACTAAACGTAAGTTTTATAGAAGAGCATCTTATTGAATTATTTAATATAGAACCATTTATCTTTCATAGTTTATACAAAAATTTGTTTTTTTGTTTTTAAATCAATCACATTGATACAGTTACTTTTTCATTTTGCTGTGAACTCTTTACAGAAGCTTTTAGCTATGTGATATTTTCTCATTCAATTTGGGCAACTATTACAAAATATTTTAGACTTGGTGGCTTAAAAACAACAGAAATTTATTGCTCACAGTTTTGGAGACTGAGAGGTTCAAGATCAAGGCACTATCAAATTTAATGTCTGGTTAGGGCCTGCTTTCTGATTCAGAGACAGCTGTCTTCTCAGTGTGACCTCACTTAATTGGGGAAGCAAGGGAGAAGGAAGCTCTCTAAGCTCTCTTTTATAAGGACACTAATGCAGTTCATGAGGTATCTGATGCCATAAGCTAATCACCTACAACAGGCTATAATTCCTAATACTATCACATTGTGGGTTACTACTATCACTACTACTACAACTACTAATGATGATGGCTATAAAAGTTGAAAGAGATCACACTATTTTTGACTGTCAATTATTTACTTATTTATTCATTTTTAGTATTAGCACTCCATTTCTTTTTTTATACTAGCTTTATTGAGATATAATTAACAGGACATAAAATTAACCCTTTTAGATTTTACAAATCACTGGTGTTTAGTATTAGGTTAGGTTGATGCAAAAACAGTTGTGGCTTTTGCCATTACTTTTAATGGAGAAACCACAATTACTTTTGCTCCATCCTAATATATTTACAAATAAGCTGTGATGATTGTGAAACCATCACTACAATAAATTTTTAGAGTATTTTAGTCATTCTGCATCCATTAGCAATCACTCCTCATTCTTCTCTCCTGCAAAGCCCTGGCAACAACTAATTCCCTTTCTGTCTCTATGGATTAACCTATTCTGGATATCTTATATAATAGATTCATGCAATACATGCCCTATTGTGTCTAACTGCTTTCACTTAGCATGTTTCTAAGATTCACCAATGTTGTAGCATATAACAGTAATTCATAGATTTTATTGCCACATATTATTCTATTTTATGAATATACCACCTTTTGGTTAACCTTTTAGTATCAGATGGACATTTGGGTCATTGCCATATTGTAGTTATTATGAATAATGATGTTGTGAATGTTTGTGTACAAGTTAATATGTAAATATATATTTGAAATTCTCTTGCATATATAGCAAAGTGTGAAATTGTTGGGTCATATAGTAACTTATGTTTAACATTTTGAGGAATTGTCAGAATGTCTCCCAAGAGATACACACCTAGACACATAATTATAATCAAGCTGTTGAAGGACAAGCAGAAAATTTTGAAAGGAGCAAAAGATAGGCAACAAATTATCTGAAAGTAATCCCAAATGATATTAACAGCTGACTTATCAGAAATCATACAGTCAGAAGTTAGTGGGATGATATATTCAAAGTACAAAGAGAAAGGCCTTTTAAATAAGAGTTTTTATTTGGAAAAAAATAAAGGAGAATTTAAAATATTCTCAGATAAAAGTGAAGAGCATTCACAACTAGCCAGTCTAGCCTACAAGAAATACTAATGGTAGTTCTTCAGGCTTATATCAGTCCGTTTTCATGCTGCTGATAAAGACATACTTGAGACTGGGCAATTTACAAAAGAAAGAAGTTTAATGAATTTACAGATCCATGTGGCTGGGGAGCCCTCACAATCATGGCAGAAGGCAAGGAGTAAGTTACGTTTTACATGGATGGCAGCAAGCAAAGAGAGAGTTTGGCAGGGAAACTCTTATTTTTAAAACCATCAGATCTCAGGAGACCATTCACTATCATGAGAACAGTTCAGGAAAGACCTGCTCCCATAATTCAATCACCTCCCACCACGTTTCTCCAACAACAGGTGGGAATTGTGGAAGTTACAATTCAAAATGAGATCATTTTGATACAGCCAAATCATATCATTCAGCCCCTGGCCTCTCCCAAATCTCATGTCTCAAATTTCAAAACCAATCATGCCTTCCCAATAGTCTCCCAAAATCTTAAATCATTTCAACTTTTACTCAAAAGTCCACAGTCCAGGTTAGTTACTTCCTATCTACAATGAGGGTACAGGCATTGGGTAAATGCAGCCATTCCAAATGGGAGAAATTGGCCAAAACAAAGGAGCTACAGTCCCCATGCAAGTCCAAAATCCAGCAGGGCAGTCAAATGTTAAAGCTCCAAAATGATCTCTTTTGATTCCATGTCTTGCATGCAAGAGGTGGGTTCCCATGGTCTTGGACAGCTCCGCCCCTGTGGCTTTGCAGGGTATAGCCTCCTTTCTGGCTGCTTTCATGAGCTGGTGTTGAGTGTCTGCGGCTTTTCCAGCCACACTGTGCAAGCTGTCGGTGGATCTACAATTCTGGGTTCTGGAGGACGGTGGCCCTTTGCTCACAGCTCCATTAGATGGTGCCACAGTAGGGACCCTGTGTGGGGGCTCTGACCCCACATTTCCCTTCTGCACTGCCCTAGCAGAGGTTCTCCATAAGAGCCCCACCCCTACAGGAAACTTCAGCCTGGTCATCTAGGCATTTTTGCACATCTTAAATCTAGAAGGAGGTTTCTAAACTTCAATTCTTGACTTCTGTGCACTCACAGGCTCAACACTATGTGGAAGCTGCCAAGGCTTGGGGTTTGCATCCTCTGAAGCCACAGCCCAAGCTCTATGTTGGCACATTTCAGCCATGGCTGGAGTGGCTGGGATGCAGGGTACCCAGTCCCTAGGCTGCACACAGCATGGGGACCCTGGGCCCGGCCAGTGAAACCACTTTTTCCTCCTAGGCCTACAGGCCTATAATAGGAGAGGCTGTCATCCTGTGACATGCCCTGGAGACATTTTCCCTGTTGTCTTGGGGATTAACATTTGGCTCCTCATTACTTATGCAAATTTCTGCAGCCTGCTTGAATTTCTACTCAGAAAATGGGTTTTTCTTTGCTATCGCATTGTCAGGCTCCACATTTTCTGAACTTTTACGCTCTGCTTCCCTTATAAAATTGAATGCCTTTAACAGCACCCGAGTCACCTTTTGAACGCTTTGCTGCTTAGGAATTTCTTCCACCACATACCCTAAATCATCTCTCTGAAGTTTAGAGTTCCACACAAATCTAGGGCAGGGGCACAATGTTGCCAGTCTCTTTGCTAAAACATAACAAGAGTCACCTTTGTTCCAATTCCCAATAAGTTTCTCATCTCCGTCTGAGACCACCTCAGTCTGAATCTTGTTGTTCATATCACTATTAGCATTTTGGACAAAGCTATTCAGCAAGTGTCTAGGGAGTTCCAAACTTTCCCACATTTTCCTGTTTTCTTCTGAGCCCTCCAAACTGTCCCAACCTCTGCCCATTACCCAGTTCCAAAGTCACTTCCACATTTTTGGGTATCTTTTCAGTAATGCCCTACTCTACTGACACCAACTTACTTTATGAGTCCGTTTTCATGCTGCTGATAGAGACATACCCGAGACCAGGCAATTTACAAAAGAAAGAGGTTTAATTAACTTACACTTCCACGTGGCTCAGAAGGCCTCACAAATGGTGGAAAGGAAGGAGAAGTGAATCATGTCTTACATGGATGGCAGCAGGTAAAGAGAGAACTTGTGTGGGGAAACTCCAATTTTTAAAATCATCAGTTCTTGCGAGACCATTCACCATCATGAGAACAGTGCAGAAAAGACCTGTCCCCATAATTCAGTCACCTCCCACTGGGTTCCTCCCACAACACGTGGGAATTATGGGAGTTACAATTCAATGTGAGATTTGGATGGGGCCACAACCAAGTCATATCAAGGCAGAAATGAGAAGATACTAGACAGTAACTCAAATTCACTTGAAGATATGAGTATCAGTAATGATAACTATATAAATAAATAAATAGAATAGTATACATTTGTTTTTTACTTATAACTTGCATTTTTACCCCATGTTTTTAAAAAAAACAATTGCACAAAACAATAATTATAGATCAATACTTAATACTGAACAATATATTAAGATGTAATTTGTGACAATAATAGCAGAAAGAAGGAAGAATAAAGTAATGTAGGATCACATATTTTATATACAGGCGTACTCCACCTGTATATAAAATATATAAAAACTCCACCTCGCATGGCTAATTTTTGTATTATTTAGTAAAGATTGGATTTTCCCATGTTGCCCAGGCTGGTCTCGAACTCCAGAATTCAAGTGATCCACCCACCTCAGCCTCCCATAATTCTGGGATTACAGGCCTGAGCCATGGCACCAGGCTAAAGTTTGAGTTCCTGACTTGAGAACTTTATTTATTTATTTTACTCAACTTTTATTATATGTTCAGGGGATTCATGTGCAGGTTTTTTACATGAGTAAATTGCATGTTGCTGAAGTTTGGTATACAAATGACCCTGTTACCCAGGTAGTGAGCATTGCACCCTATAGTTAATTTTACAGCCCTCTCCTCCCTAAAACCCTCCCTTCTCTAGTAGTCCCCAGTGCCCACTGTCTATTGTACCCATCTTTATGTCCATGTGTATGCAAAGTTTAGCTCCTACTTATAAATGAGAATGTACAGTATTTGGTTTTTGCTCCTGTGTTAATTTGCTTAGAATAATGACCTCCAACCACATCCATGTTGCTGACGAGGATATAATTTTCTTCTTTTATATAGCTGTGTGGCATCTCATGATGTATAGGTACCACATTTTCTTTATCCAGTCCAGGATTGATGGGCCTGTAGGGTAATTCCATGTCTTTGCTATTGTGAATAATGCTGCAATTAACACACAAGTGCATGTGTATTTTTGTTAGAATGATTTACTTTCCTTTGTATATAACGAGTAATGGGAATGCTGGGTTGAATGGCAATGTTGGAAGTTCTTTGAGAAATCTTCAAACTGCTTTCCACAGCAGCTGATCTAATTTACATTGCCACCAAAGCAGTGTGTAAGCTCTCCTTGTTTTCCACAACCTCACCATCATCTGGTATATTTTGTCAATTTAATAATGGCTGTTCTGAATGGTGTGAGATGCTATCTCTGTGTGCTTTTGATTTCCATTTCTGCAATTATCAATGATGTTGAGCAATTTTAGTAGGCTTGTTGGCCACATGTGTATCTTATTTTGAAAAATGTCTGTTCATGTCATTTTCCCACTTTTTAATGGGGTTGTTTGTTTGTTTGTTCTTGAAAATTTGTATAATTTCCATATAGATGCTGAATATCAGACCTTTGTCAGATGCATAGTGTGCAATTTTCTTTTCTCTCATTCTGTTGGTAGTCTGTTTACTCTATTGGCAGTTTCTTTTGCTGTTCAGAAGCTATCTAGTTTACTTAGGTCCCACTTGTCAATTGTGTTTTTGTTGTGATTGCTTTTGGGAACTTAACCAAAAATTATTTGCCAAGGCTGATGCCTGGGATGGAATTCCATAGGTTTTCTTTTAGGATTTTTATATTTTGAGGTCTCAAGTTTAAATTTTTAATCCATCTTGAGTTATTGTTTGAAATGTTGAAAGGTATGGGTCCTATTTTATTCTTCAGCATTTGGCTAGCCAGTTATTCCAGCACCATTTATTGAACAGGGAGTTTTTTCCCTATTGTTTGTTATTGTCTCTGTACTGAGGATACAACTTTTAAATCTATTTTCCCATTTACTAAATTATGGTTGGAGTGTTTGGTCCACTCACATTTAACATAATTACTGAAAATACAACATCAAAATATGTGAATAGTGCTACAGAAGTGTAGATATAAAAAATTATAGCATCAAATTCTTTCATCAGCAACAAGAAAATGTCTTAAATTAATAACTTAAGCTCTTATTAAGGAGAAAAATCAAATTAAATCAAGCAAGAAGATGGCTATATTAAAGATAAACACAGTTATCAATAAATTTGAAAGAAGGAAAACAATAGAGAAAATCAATAAAATAAAATGTGCATCTTTGAGAAAATAAATAAAATTAATTAATGTCTCACAAGCCTGATAAAATATAAATGAGACACAAATCACCAACATCATGAATTTAGTAGGAGTTTTTACTAGAGATTGTATAATCATTAAAATAATAATAGGTGGAGCACTATGAAAGCTCCATGGTCATAAATTAACATCTTAGAAGAAATAGATCCTTTTCTTAAAATTCACAAACTGCTAGAACTTAACCAAGATTAAGTAGATAATATGAATAGTTCTGGAACGTTTAAAAGATGGAATTAGTTAAAACTTAGGTTGAAAATTTCAAAAAAAAAAAAATAGAAAAATAAACCCAGCAATGTATAAAAAGATGTGTACGCCATGACAACATGAGCTTTATTCCAGATATGCAAAGCTGTCACTGTGATTGATATCAATTGTGTTTCAATCAAAATAATTCAACCTATCAAAAGGCTAGCAAGGACAAATTACATGATCATATTAATTGATGAAGAAAAAGAATTTGACAAAATCCAATACGAGAGAGAGAGAGAGAGAGAGAGAAAGAGTGACTAAAGCTAACATTATTCTTAATGCTGACATTCAGAATGCTTTTGCCTTAAGATCATCAGAAATAGAGGTAAAATTGCTTATTCTCATCACTCTTATTCAACATAGTCCTGGGAGTTCTAGCTACTTCAATGAGTCAAGAAAAGATTATTAAAATCATGTAGATTGGAAACAGAGATAAAACTCTTCCTATCTGCATATATTATTTACATAGAAAATCTGAAGAAATAAGCAATAAAAATGAACAAATCTCCTGGAACTTATAAGTGAGTTCCACAAGGTTGCAGGATATATGATCAATACACAAAAATCAATCCCATACTTGTGTACTAACAATGAACTTGTGGAAACAGAAAGTTAAGACATAATAACATTTGCAATCTCTCCAAAATATAACACATCTAAATATAAAACTTAACAAAACATGTTAAAAACCATATGCTAAAACTCATTAAAGGCCAATGAATAAAATAAGATCCAGATAAATGAAGAGACATATCTGATTCATGAATTGGCAGTCTCAACATAGTAAAGATGTTATTTCTTACCAAATTGACTTCAAATTATACTTAGGTCAGTACATACAATATACTTTCTTTATTTTAAGTGTTGCAGATTATTTTGTAATTGGAGTTATCATTTAATTATCATTTTTCTTTTTTCTTGTCGGTAAACATGTAAGGAGTTTTCATATTTCTGCTGAATTAAGCAATGCTGTTTTGATCTCTCCTTATACAGATATATTTTCATATATGCACAAGTATACATTTACAAGTGCTATCTATTCTTGAAATTGCTTGGCCAGTGAGTGTGTGCATTTAAAATTCTGATACATACTGAATTATGTTCCAGAAAAGTAGTACCTGTAAGAGTGCATGTTAGTTCATGCCATACTGGACTTTGATATTAACTTTCAAATTGTTGTTTTATTACTTTAATTATTTCTAAATGATAGACTTTAAATTGTGTCTCATTACTTTGATTGGCACTCCCCTAATTACTGCATGGTTGAGTATCTTTCATGTTTACTGGCCTTTTGTATTTTCTCTTATCTGAAATGCTTGTTGATTTTTAGACCATTATCTAAGTTTTAGATGTTCTGTAAAAATTCTTTAAGTATTTGTGTATAGTATCTTTTGACATACAGAATATTTTGTATTGTTCATTTAAATTTTATGCAGTTAACCTTGCCCATCATCCCTTGTATATATCACAAAGATTTTATCCAAAATACTGTTCTAATAATTGTATAGACTTTTAAATAAAGTTCAGATCTTTATTTTATCTCCAATTAACTTTTTTTGAATTCTGGAATATAGGCTCTGTTGTAAAGCCTGCTAAATTGGGATTGTATTGGTCCATTCTTGCATTGCTGGAAAGAACTACCTGAGACTAAGTAATTTATAAGGGAAAAAAAGGTTTAATTGGCTCACAGTTCCACAGACTGTATGGGAAACATGGCTGGGGAGGCCTCAGTAAACTTATAATCTTGACAGAAGGCATAGGGGAAGCAGATACATCCTATGCGACTGGACCAGGAGGAGAAAGCCAAGCGGGAGGAGCTACACACTTTTAAACAAACAGATCTCATGTGAACTTACTGTCACAACAATAGCAAGAGGGAAATATGCCCCCATAATCCAATCATCTCCCAGCAGGCCCCTCCTCCAACATTGGAGATTACAATTTGACCTGAGATATAGTCGGGGACACAAATCCAAACCATATCAGGGACTATTTAATATTCATTTTTTAATATGTAAATACACAGAATCCTGATTATGTTCCAGAAGAATATAAGCAAGAGCAAAGGATTGTTTTATCCAATCCCTCTTGCATCTAAGGATGGCTAATGATAAATAAGTGGAAGTCATTGGTTGGTGTTTCTTTAAAATCTCCTCAAAAAGCACTGACTTTGCTCATATATATACATATATATTTTTTTTCCCCTCCCTTTCTTTTCCTACTTCCTTTTATCTGTCTTGAAAGTCCATGTGATAACTGCATCTCCCGCAGTCACTTGGGAATATGAAGCATGCTGGAGGATCAGTGCTGGATTTAAAGCTAGTAGAGTAGAATGGTAGCAGGAGTAAAGCCACCACTATTTCAGCCAAGGGCAGCCTGTCTCTAAGCCCTTAATTGAGAAAAAATATTTCATTTAAGCCACTGTTATTTTATATATATGCAAATCAAAGTAATGAGATACAATTTCAATTTATACACACACACATACATATTTTATACATATATACCTTTATATACATGAATCAATTCTGTCTGATACAGATTTTATACTTCTAAGTGTGATGCTGAAATTAATAGAATCTAATTATAGAATTGGCTAAATGGAAGAAATCTGGAGCTGCACATTAATAATTCAGATATAGATAGCAGGCTGGAAAGCCTTGTTAGACAGTGACAAAGCATTTAGTTAAATAATTGCCTGTTTTACATTAGAAAATAGACTGTGTGTCAACTGACATTGTAGTATTAAAGGCGATAGTAAGAAAAATTCATGATATTTACATATACTAGGCTCTTTCTTGCTATTTTTAGCAAAGTTCTTGCCTGACATAGTTGAACTCAGACTAGAACTAGCCACTCAAGTAGCTCTGTAAAGAAAGAAGCTGGATGGTGGTGGCTCACGCCTGTAGTCCCAGTACTTTGGGAGGCCGAGGCAAGTGGATCATGAAATCAGGAGTTCGAGACCAGCCTGGCTAATATGGCAAAATCCCATCTGTACCAAAAATACAAAAATTAAAAATACAAAAATTAGCTGGGCGTGGTGGTGCAGGCCTGTTGTCTCAGCTACTTGGGAGGCTGAGGCAGGAGAATTGCTCGAACCTGGGAGGCGGAGGCTGCAGTGAGCCGAGATGCCACCACTGCACTCCTGGGGCAACAGAGAGAGTCTCTGGAAAAATAAATAAATAAATAAATAAAGAAGAGAGAGAGAGAGAGAGAGACAGAAAGAAGGAAGGAAGGAAAGAAGGAAGGAAGGAAGGAAGGAAGGAAGGAAGGAAGGAAGGAAGGAAGAAGGGAAGGAAGGAAGAAGGAAGGAAAGGGAAGGAAGGAAGGGAAGGAAGGAAAGAAGGAAGGAAGGAAGGAAGGAAGGAAGGAAGGAAGGAAGGAAGGAAGGAAAGAAGGGGAAAGAAAGAAAAGAAAGAAAGAAAGAGAAAGAAAGAAATTGCAAGCTCTGCTAAAGGAAAAACTCTTGCTGATGCTTATGTGTAATTTGACAAAAAGTCTTGAGATTTTAAACTCTGCAGGTTGAAATGCCAATTGTGTCTGAAAATTTCTAAATGATGGTTGCAACACAGCTGCTTTAGCAGGAGATAAGACTGAGGCACCAAATTTTATAGAGCACCTTCCATCAAGTGTTCTCTAGGAGAAAGTGGGAACTAGCTGGGCAGTGAATATCAGAATAAAGATTTCTTTCTAATATAAACGAGATTTTGTATTGCAGTGAATTTTCTGGTTGGTAACTACAGGTAAATTGAAAACTATTTCCAGTATGCTAATTTTATATTTGGCCAGCTTATATCTTTCTCTTTTTCTTTCCTTGCTGTCTTCGTATTCACTTTTGTTACTTCTTTAACCAAGAGTAGCTTAAAATAATTATTGTTAATTTCTAAGTGTGTATGTATGTGCGTTAAATATATCTTGGTCATTCAAATGCTATAATTTTGCGTACCTTCCAGATTTATTGGGTATTGGTTAGAGAATGTGATCTGTGAGATATTTTACCTTTGGGAATTTGTTGAGATTTTCTTTGTTGCTTTACACACTCTTTAAAAAGTCTGTTGAGATATTAGCTTGTGCCAGGTATTGTGTGAGATGCTACAGAAAGGAGGATGAAAATTATATGGTTGCCAATGATGTTTTATTTGCCTCTTCATGTGGTCTAAATTTTCACCTTTCCCGTATGTCTATGAGGGGCGCTCCTCTTCATTCTTCAAAATCTGTATAATCTCTGCTCTCATTCTTCCAGGCGAAAACCAATAATAATGTTTCAACCTTTGAGGTCTCCATCACACCTTATCCATATATTTGTTACAATGTCATATTCATTTTCAAATCTTGAGAGTTTAGTACATACTTCTGAAAAGATGACTAACTATGATTTCAAATGGATCAGATTTAAGTTTAACAAGAGAAGAAACACATAAACAACCAATGAAAATGTGAGTTTATTACATGCCAAAACCAAGGTAGATACAAAGTGCTACGTAAATATAGATAAAAGAAAATAGGGTAATGGATACAGACCCTCTCTTTCCAGAGGAAGCAGTATCTAAGCTGGCATTTCCTAGGTGGAGGAGAGGTATATCCTCTGCCAAAGGAATGGAATGAGAAAGATTAAGGTCATGCTCCAGTGTTCAAAGGAGATAGGGTAGTTGGGAAAAGCTGTGTTTTAGGGATGTTTTAAAGGGGTACTAAACCATGTTTCAAAAGGTATCTCTAAGGAATTTGGAGTTTATCCTATAAACCAGATAGTTCCATAAAAATTGTTTAAGATTAGTTGTTAAACTGCATAGGCAAATGAATACTCAAGATTTAATGTACCTGATTTAGTGTACCTGATTTTACATTGATGCTTTTACGGGGTGTAACACTGTTGTATTTTTCCTTCAGTGTGTAGCAGGATTCTGTCTTTGTGTTTAAAAAGTATTAATTTACTGTTAAGCATGGGAATCTGAGTTTCAAACCAGAGCTTAGCTTTAGTGATGATAGAAAATAAGAAGACACATACTGAAAAATGACAAGTTTATGTAGTAAAGAATATTGTCATGCACTCTAGTACATATAGCGAAGAAGAAAGCCCCTTGTTTTAATTTTAATTTAGTAAAACACTTCAGCTTGTGTCATGTAACTTCACTAAAGTGGATTTGAGTGTGGTGCATACTTTCCCCTGGGAATCCATCCATAAAATGCATTCTTAATGCTTCTTTCCCAGTTTTACAATATGAACTAGAGAAATGCATTTTAAAAATCAAAAGCATATTATTGCAAAGGATATTTGTTCTGAAACAAATGTACATGAGGGAGACAATTAAAAACATTCCTTCTCTGCCATCTGGGGTGACTTCCTGCCAAAACACAAAATATATGAATTCTTAATGGTTCCCTATCGCAACTACTAATATTTCAGAGCTTTCAAAAGAGCCTCCATATTGTCGATTTTTGCTAATTTATCTTCCATCTTCCATCTTTCCTCATAAATGAAAATCTCCTTTCCCTATGTTTCATTCTCTTACATTCTACTTTGTGAGAGTGGATGTTCCTGATAATGTGATGATTATTATATCAGGATGCATTCAATTGCAAGAACAGACAATTTGACTTAAATAATAAGGTAACTTGCAATCTCTCATAACCAGAATTTCAGAGTTTCAAAGTGTGCTCAGCATCAACAGAGACCTAGGTTCTAATTCTCAGTGGGCTTTGCTATGCTATGGATAGCATATGTAGTGGAGTTGTATTGTCAACTTAGCTGCTAAGTTGGAATTGTGTTTCTCAAAATTTCATTCCCTGTATAGCTCTGAGTTATCAAGGGTCACAAAAGTCATTGTGTGAGATTTGGAAGGCAGAAATGAAATAGCAGCTAAATTACTTTCATACTTGGAAGGCTGGTTCAGGGGCACCAGGTTCACACATGTCATCACATATGACTAATCATTTTGGCATGGAGGAAGGAACGGGCGTTCAGGTGTTTCTCCTCCCAATGGCTCCTCAAGGTTCTCTGGCTCCTGGTCAGATGTTTTTAACTCCTTGATGAAAAATACCATCTTCTGCATGGCGCCAACATCACTGAATTTAGAAGCAGTGAGAGGCCAACAGGAAATCCAGTCCATCTTCATAACTTTTGGCTTATTCTTTTTATTTCCCACTTCACATTTATCCCCTTCCCAACTGCCTATTCTGCAGACTTCAAGCTCCAGCACCAGATGCGAAATCAATAGACTTAAAAGAACCTGTTCAACAAGGTCCTCCCACAATTGCATATAGAGAGTGTCAAATATCTATTTAAGTTATATGCATATATATAATATATGTTTATCTTATCAAACCCAAATATAGCTTTTCTTTCAACTTAAAATCATTGTAATTATAATTGCAAGTGAAACAATAGTGGGTATTACACAAGATTTCTCAAACTGTGTGTTATGCAACTCTAAGGGAGTAATACATGTAAGACTAAAAAGAATATACAATTAATTTTTTATTGGTATTGCAAGAGCCTAAAGGATGCTGGCAAAAACCAAAGAGGTTTGAAGTTAAAAAAGTAGAAGTACTCTGAGGTAAACGATCAGGTATCATAGAAAAGAAGCAGTGTAGTATGGGAGCAAACTCATATGCTCTCATGAAAAATTGCTTGGGCCCTAACTCTGCCTCCAACCCAAGGGGCTATGTTACCTGGGACACATTATTTAAACTCTCTGAACCTTTTTTTCTCATTTTAGATAAGGAAATAATGAGAATAACTTCTCATTAATCTGTTTTGAAGATCATATGAGATAATACGCATGAGATGGAGAAAGTTTTCAATAAATGCTTAGTTATCATAATCATAATGATGATGGTGATGTTGTTAATAACCATAATAACATGTATCCATGATTATGTTGGCTTAATAAACCTGGAATGTAAGGTTATTGGGAGGACTTCCCAGTATTGTTTCAAAAATTAAATTTGAGAAAAGTTAAAACCAGAATTCAAATAAGTAAAAAATTAGAATATAAATTTACTATTTTTTTTAAAAAAAATTATTACTTTAGGCTGAATTCATGCTCATGAAGAAGGTAGGTTCTTAGTCCTGTAAAAAATGATAATATTTATTTAATAAAAAGCACAACAATTCAAGTTGAATGTGGATAGTTTGAGAGTTTAGATAAAAGAAAGTTCTAAAACTTGAAGGTAAGCTTCATATAGTTACAAAATACATTGTTTAATGTTGAACTTAGGCCAGATAAAGTTACATTTTTGTCACCCACATTTTCATGAGTATAAAGCATTTCAAAATAGATACTAGCTTCTTGCATTTTAGAGAGATCAGAACCTACGTGAACTGTAGAAGAAAAGAGCAAGAAACTTCATGCCAGCTGTTTTTTGTCTCAAGATCAGGCTCGGACTCTTGCTACCAATAACATCGAAGGGAATCATTTAGTATTTCCAGGCCACTTTTTGCTTCACTGTGAAATAAAAAGATAATAGATTCTTCACAAGGTTGATGAGAGGACCACATGAACAAGTGTATGTGAACTGTAAACACTACAATTATGTAAACTGCAAAGTTAAATTAATGTTGTCTACCTATATCTCTCCCACAAGCTGTTGCTACTGAGACAACCTTCTACACATTGACTTGTCTGTGGAAGTGGCACAAATAAATGGATCCAAGATGTAATTCTAAAACACTGGCGGCACAAACAAAAGGTGCTTTATCCAAATATAAAACAAACAAAATGACCTTGGATGTTTGTTTGTTTATTTATTTATTTATTGTTTTTTTTGAAATGGAGTCTGGCTCTGTCACCCAGGCTGGAGTGCAGTGGCACAATCTCAGCTCACTGCAACATCCACCTCCCAGGTTCAAGTGAGTCTCCTAACTCAGCCTCCCGAGTAGCTGGGACTACAGGCATGTGCCACCACGCCCAGCTAATTTTTGTACTTTTAGTAGAGACGGGGTTTCACCATTTTGACAAGGATGGTTTTCATCTCTTGACCTCGTGATCCACCCAGCTCTGCCTTCCAAAGTGAATGTTTGTTTTTCAAGAGACAATGGGTTTATGTGAAGTTTTTATCACATGCTTTCCCATGTTGCTCTTGGGATCAGTTCATGAGACTTGATTTGAGTAAAGAACATGGACCATCTTCATAAAGAGATGTTTCTCTGTGGAAACTCGCTGGACGTAAGGGGTTCAGAGCTGCAAGCTTGGTCTTACTAGCTTTATGCTGGGACCCGTAGAGGAAAAATAAGGGTTGCAGAAAGAATATAAGACAAGTGTGCTTGGATTTCTGTGGAATAAAAAAAAATAGCTCCTTATTGATTACACTTCACTCTAGGAACTTTGAAGCCTACGTCTTTTGTCCAAATTGTAACAGTAGGAAATAAATAGCTGATACTTTCTTCTGTACCAATAAAGGTAATGATCTGTTCCTAAAGTACACCTAAACTTCAGTTAAAAAAAAAAGAAAAAAGAAAAATCTTCTCTACCACTCTCATAAGGAAGAAGGCACCTGGTATATAGAAAAAGCTCTTGTTGAGGCTTTTTTTTTTTTTTTTGCTGATTGAATGTGCAAATTAATAAATGTAATTGGGGAGATAATGGCTGTACAAAAAGAAGTTTGGCTAGAAAGATGAAGAACAGATTTTAGGGTTTTAGGAAGAATGTACTGGTGGGCTGTTTCTTTTCTTAAACTTGGCCTCAATTTCTCTTTTAATTTCTTCTTTGAACCATGTGCGATTTAGTAGTCTGTAGCTTAATATACAAACATTTGGGAATTTTCCAGGTAAATGTTTATTATACATCAGTTTGGATGCTTTCTATTGAGGTGCATTTTATTCTTTTATTCTGTTACCTATAATCTGTTATTAAATCCAGCCAGTTTTGTTTTGTTTTGTTTTTTTACAGTCAGATATTGAATACTTTGTCCCTGGAAGCTTCAACTGGTACTTTTTATAGTTTTATATGAAATCTCCTATTTGCATCCTCATTATACCTACATTTTCCTTTAAAAAGTCAACAAATTCATAATGGCTATTTTAAAGTCCACATCTGCTAATTGCATTATCACTTTCATTTCTGGATCAGTTTCTTTTGATTATTTTCTTCTTCAGGTCACATTTTTTGCTGCCTCTTTGTTATTTTTTTATTGTAAGTGAAAAACATTATGGTTGTTATATTGTTGAGTGTTTGGATTGTAGTCATTGATCGAGTATTAAGTTTGTTTTGGCAGAAGGTTAAATTACTTGCATACCCCTGTACCCTTTGGAGGCTTTGTTTGTTTGTTTGTTTGTTTTTTGAGATGGAATCTCGCTCTGTCGCCCAGGCTGGAGCGCAGTGGCACCGTCTAAGCTCACTGCAACCTCCATTGAGGCTTATTTTTAAGATACATATGGTGAGGCTAGGGTGGCCTTTACTCTAGGACTAAATTAACTCTACTCATAAGTTGTGGCCTTTTGAGGTATCTACTGAAATCTCAAAGTGTTTTTTTTTTTTTTTTTTTTTTTTAAAAAAAAAAGGCTCCCGATTCTTACTGGTCAAAAATCAACCGCTTCCCAACCCCTTGGGAGCTCTAGTGATGGCTTACTTTATAGCTCCCTGGTAGTTATTCCCAAATATCTCTTTTTTCCTCAGTTGAAGTTCTTACTCGCCTTGAGGACTCTGTGAACATGCAAATGCACAACTATGTATTTGTACAAAGTAAAAAGTGAACAAAAAAAGGGCCAAAGACTCAAAAAGATCTTCTGTACAAGTTTCTAGAGCTCCTTATGTGCACATCTCTCCTCTCTGACAAACTGCCCTGAGGTTTCTAGACAATTTTAATAGACTAGAGCTCCGATCTCTGTCTCTTGGGTGACAACTGGATTGCCATCTAAAGAAAAGTTGAACTGTATCTCTACCTCAATTCTTTTAAATTTATTTTTATTTTGGGGGGGTACCTAGTAGGGGTATATATTTATGGGGTACATGGGGTGTTTTGATATAGGCACACAATGCATAATAAACACATTATGAATAATAGGACATCCAACTCCTCAAGCATTTATCTTTTCTGTTACAAACAATATATTTATACTGTTTTAGTTATTTTAAAATGTACATTTAAATTACTATTGACTATAGTCACCTTGTGGTATTGTCAAATAGTATGTCTTTTTCATTCCTTCTAACTACTTTTTGTACCCATTAACCATCCCCATGTTTTCCTGACTCCTCCTCCTCTATCTTTCTCAGCCTCTGGTACCCATCTTTGTACTCTCTATGTCCATAAGTTCAGTTGTTTTGATTTTAAATCCTACAAATAATTGAAAACGTGATGTTTGTCTTTCTGTGCCTGGCTTATTTTACTTAACATAATGATCTCCAGTTCCATCCCTGTTGTTGCAAAGGACAGGATTTTTTTTTTTTAATGGCTAAATTGTACCTCAATTCTAACACTAAGTAAACTTCAGACGAATACAAATTCAAATGCAAATATATATAAATGCAAATATATACACTTTTAAAAGTAGCAAAAATGAAAGAAAAATACTTCATACTGTGAAATGTTTTTATTTTAAAACATGTTTTAATATAGAAATTTTTAATATACACAAAGGTAGAGAGAATAGAATAATAAACCACTGTGCGTCTACATCTCAGCTTCAACACTTTGCAACCTATAGCCAATCTTGTTTCAGGTATATTATCCATCAACTTCCAACCCCCATCATGTCTCCCACCACACAGAGAACAGATTATTTTGAAGCAAAATCAGAAACCATATAATTTCACCCACAAAATAGTTCAGTTTATATGTGTAAAATATGAGTATTTATTAAAAATATCAACTCTGAAACTTTAATGTACCTAAAAAATTTAATGCATTTATTTTACAATTTATTTGCTCAAATCAGGATCCAGACAATGTCATTTGGTTCATATGTCTCTAGTTTCCCCCTCCCTATTTTTTCTCTTGGAATTTACTTACTGAAACAGCTAGGTAATTCACCCTAAAGTGTTTCCTTTTATTTTACAATTTATTGATTACGTTCCTGTGACGTTTTTTAACTAGATCTTCAGTGCTTTGTATTTTCTGTAAACAGGTAACTACTTCTAGAGTCTTAATCGGTTTCAGACTGGAATTTTTGGCAAGAAGAGGATATAGTTGGTGTACTTCACCAGAATGCAAAGAATTCCTGATGTTAAGATTGATACATAGGTTGAACTGCTATTGGTCTAATCCATCCAATATGAAGTCCCTCATCAGCTTTTTCCTCAATGGTTTTAATAGCCATAAATCATAATCATCTAGATTTATTATTTTATTAAAGATTGAAGAATGGTGGTATTCTATTTCTATCATTCCTCAACTTATTATCTGTAAAACTTCTATGAAAAAAAGTTTCCATCCTCAGCTATTTGTTAAGGCTGAGGGACTCTTTGTATCATAGATATGGGATAAAAGCTTGATTTTTCCAGCCTTGTCACATCTCAGAATAAGAGGTTGGTTCCCTGAAATTCTCCAAAACGGATCAATAATATTGTAACACTATAATTATAAAACCATACATATTAACATATTGGATGTGCTGTAATCATTGCAGTCATTTTTTCTTTGATGCTCAAATTTTGCATTATTTATTGTCATAACCCTTTCAAATTGGCTCAAGTCATTTTGACATGACCAAATAGTAATTACTAGTTTCCCTGCTTTTCTATTATAAAAACATGTTTTAAACACATTTTATACATTTCTTAAAGCAGACTTGGAATTAACTATTTTTCCAAAGATGGTGATTTCTTTAAATGAAAATGGTATTTAGAGACCAGAATCTACAAGATGATAATGCTGAATTGGTTAATGTTTCTCGAATTTTTAATGGAAGAAATTTAAGAATCATTTCTTGAGTAATAGGTATCATTGAAGAAAAAATACATCATGACATACATATAGATATACTGTAACTCAAACTCAAATTTAGAATCACAACAATTTTTGGTTTGTTTTACTTAACTTCTTCAATTCTATTTTTATGTCTTAAGCCAAAAACTCTAACAACATCAAACAATTATTATTTGCACTTACAACAGCTAACGTTTCAGAATTAGAGTGTCAACACTGTTACTAGCAGTCTGGTTGTTAAAAATTAAAATTTAATTATTTTTGTCATTAAGATACACTCTCACTGTTATGCAGTCAAAATATTCCCTAAATATTCCTACAACCTACAATTCCTAGGAATATATCTGTGTGTGTATGTATGTTTGCATGTTTAGCCTTACATTTTTAAACTTTCCATTTATTTAATTGTTTAGTTATTTATTATCTTTTAAATTATACTTTAAGTTCTGGTATACATGTGCAGAATGTGCAGGTTTATTACACAGTTATACACATGCCATGGTTGTTTGCTGCATCTATCAACCCATCATCTACACTAGGAATTTCTTCTAATGCTATCCCTCCCCAAGTCCCCCATCCCCTGACAGGCCTCAGGGTGTGATGTTCCCCTCCCTGTGTCCATGTGTTCTCATTGTTCAACTCACACTTGTGAGTGAGAACATGTGGTGTTTGGTTTTCTGTTCTTCTGTTAGTTTGCTGAGAATGATGGTTTCCAGCTTCATCCATGTCCCTGCAAAGAACATTAACTCATCCTTTTGTATGGCTGCGTAGTATTCCATGGTAAATATGTGCAGTATTTTCTTGATCCAGTCTATCATTGATGGGCATTTGGGTTGGTTCCAAGTCTTTGCTATTGTGAACAGTGTCATAGTAAACGTACATGTGCATGTGTCTTTATAGTAGAATGATTTATAATCCTTTGGGTATATACCCAGTAATGGGATCACTGGGTCAAATGGTATTGCTGGTTTTCAATTCCTGAGGAATCGCCACACTGTCTTCCACAATGGTTGAACTAATTTACACTCTCACAAACAGTGTAAAAGTGTTCCTATTTCTCCACATCCTCTCCAGCATCTGTTGTTTCCTGACATTTTAATGATCACCATTCTAACTGGTGTAAGATGGTATCTCATTGTGGTTTTGATATGTATTTCCCTAACGACCAGTGATGATGAGCTGTTTTTCATATGTTTGTTGGCTGCCTAAATGTCTTATTTTGAGAAGTGTCTGTTGGTATTTGTTGCCCACTTTTTGATGGGGTTGTTTGTTTGTTTGTTTGTTTGTTTTTTCTTGTAAATTTAAGTTCTTTACAGATTCTGGATATTAGCCTTTTGTCAGATGGATAGATTGCAAAGATTTTCTCCCATTCTATAGGTTGCCTGTTCACTCTGATGATACTTTATTTTGCTGTGCAGAAGCTCTTTAGTTTAATTAGATCCCATTGGTCAATTTTGGCTTTTGTTGCCATTGCCTTTGGTGTTTTAGTCATGAAGTCTTTGTCCATGCCTATGTCCTGAATGGTATTGCCTAGGTTTTCTTCTAGCGTTTTTATGATTTTAGGTCTTATGTTTAAGAGTTTTATCCATCTTGAGTTAATTTTTGTATAAGGTGTAAGGAAGGGGTGCAGTTTCTGTTTTCTGCATATGGCTAGCCAGTTTTCCCAACACCATTTGTTATTAAATAGGGAATTCTTTCCCCATTGTTTGTTTGTGTCAGGTTTGTCAAAGATCAGATGGTTGTAGATGTGTTGTGTTACTTCTGACGTCTCTGTTCTGTTCCATTGGTCTATATATATGTTTTTGGTACCAGTATCATGCTGTTTTGGTTACTGTAGCCATGTAGTATAGTTTGAAGACAGGTAGTGTGATGCCTCCAGCTTTGTTCTTTTTGCTTAGGATTGTCTTGGCTATGTGGGCTCTCTTTTGGTTCCATATGAAATTTAAAGTAGTTTCTTCCAGTACTGTGAAGAAAGTCAATGGTAGCTTGATGGGGATAGCATTGAATCTATACATTACTTTGAGCAGTATGGCCATTTTCACTATATTGATTCTTCCTATCCATAAGCATGGAATGTTCTTCCATTTGTTTGTGTTCTCTCTTATTTCCTCAAGTAGTGGTTTGTAGTTCTCCTTGAAGAGATCCTTCACATCCCTTGTAAGTTGCATTTCTAGGTATTTTATTCTCTTTGTAGCAATTGTGAATGGGAGTTCACTCATGATTTGGCTCTCTGTTTATCTACTGTTGGTGTATAGGAATCCTTGTGATTTTTGCACATTGATTATGTATCCTGAGACTTTGCTGAAGTGACTTACCAGCTTAAGGAGATTTTGGGCTGAGATAGTGGTACAGTCATGTCATCTGTAAACAGATTGGTGTACCATTTGTTCTCAATATAAGGTAGTTTATGTGTGTGTGTGTATATATACATATATATATGAATCCATTTCCCCTTTTATTTCATATATAGTAGCATACCATGTACAATCTTCTCTATCTTTTCTTCTCTCTTAATAGTATTTCCTAAAGATCACTAAGTAGCAGTATATAGAGACAATTCTTATTCGTTTTTTGCAGTGCCGTAATAATTCATTGTGTAGATGAATAGTTTACTCAACTAAATTACTCTAGATGAATATTTGAGTTTTTTACAGTCTACATAAAATAGTGCTATGATGAGAAGTCTTTGAATACTTTTTTTTTTTTTGGCCACAACTTTAGGATGTCAGAATTGAGATTGCTATGTCTAAGGGTAAATGCATAGATGACTGTTCCATGTAAGAATGCTTTTCTATTCATAACAAATAAAATCTAAAAGTAATGAAAATAAATGTTTATTATCGTTATTATTTAGGGTTCTTCAGAGAAATAGAACCAATAGGAGATACACACACAAAGATTAATTATCGAAATTGACTCACACAATTATGTAGACCAAGAAGTTCCAGAATCTGCCGTCTCTAAGCTAGAGAACCAGGAAAGCCTGTGTTGCAATTCAGTCTGAGTCCAAAGACCTTGCAACCAGAGGGGCTGATGCTGTAACTCCCAGTCCAAGTCTAAAGACCTACAAACTGGTTGTGGGGAGATGGGGGTAACAATAGTATAAGTTAGGCAATTTTGTATACAGTCCAAAATCCAAAGGCCAAAGAACGAGGTGCTCTGATATCTATGGGCAGGAGAAGATGGATATCGTAGCTCAAAGAGAGAGAGAGAGAATGAATTTATCTTCCTCAACCTTTTTGTTGAGGATCCCTCAACAATCCTCAACGGATTGGATGATGTCCAAAACATTGGTGAAGGTAGATCTTGTTTACTCAGTCTACTGATTCAAATGCTAATTTGTTCTGGAAACACCTACACTGCCACACCCAGAAATAATGTTTTACTGTCTGAATGTCCTTTACCCGAGACAAATAAAATTAACTATCACAAATACTATGAATAAATAAAATTAAAACCAAAGTTTGGTATGGCAAAACCACCAGGTACAAAACCAAAGCGCAAACTATAAATTCATAAAAATATGGGTAGCTGGCTGGGAGCAGTGGCTCATGCCTGTAATCCCAGCACTTTGTGAGGCCTATGTGGGCGGATCGCGAGGTCAGGAGATCGAGAGACCCTCTTGGCCAACATGGTGAAACCCCGTCTCTACTAAAAATACAAAAATTAGCTGGGTGTAGTGGCATGCACCTGTAACCGCAACCACTCGGGAGGCTGAGGCACGAGAATCGCTTGAACCCAGAAGGCAGAGCTTGTGGTGAGCCGAGATCAGGCCACTGCACTACAGCACCGCGACAGAGCGAGACTCGGTCTCAAAAAAAAAAAAAAAAAAAAAAAAAAAAAAACAAACAAAAGGTAGCTAAAATCACAGTCAAAGAACAAATATCTGTTCTATTTTAAAAGGTATCTATATAAATGAAAATTCTATTAGAAAAATGAGCCAAGAGAGTGAGCACTTTACAGAAAAGTAAATACAAATGGCATATAAACTCTGGATCTGAAATATGGCAGATTAGGTAAATGCATATTAAACCTGCAGTAGCATACCACTTTTTTTCTGATCAGATGGGAAAATATAATTTAAAGATTCGATCATATACTCCGTTAGAGTGTTACAAAGTAAGCATACTCATGCATTGTCAGAGGGAATCAAAATGGTCATAATCTCTGTGGACAGCACATTTATTTCATTTGTAAATGTTAAAACTATATCTATTCATTGGCATATACACTTTATTTTAGCCTGTGTTTCCTAGAAAACAGAGCCTGAGGGAAGGATAAATTGCTAATGCTTATGTGGGAGTCTTATACGGAGACACTGAGTGACGGGAAATGAAAATGGGGAAAGGTGAAACGTAATGCAAGGTGATTAATTTCTATTCTGGCTTCTGCTCCACAACAGACTGTGAAGCAGGTTTCCTATCAAGAACAGCTGATTAGCCACATAGGCCCTTTTCAGACAATTTTCCGGGAGAAATCATACCTCTGTAAGTTCATCGAAACGAAAAAGGGAGATGGAACTTTTCTGCCAGGTTTTTTCTCAATTTATATCTTCCATTGGTAAAATTTCACCCCTGTTTTCTAACCTCCCAGGTTACATTATTCAGCTTCTCAGAAGCCATTCAGGAAAACATGCCCCAAACCCTAAGGTGTTGCATTTAATCTGAATTCGGAAAGGGCAAGTGGAACCAGAAACTGCAGTCTAATGGCTAATTATCCTCAAGCAAAGTAACTGAAAGGAACTGGTTTTATCTGATGCTAGTTGAGACAGAACAAGGAGTTGAGAATCCAAGAGACAAGAGAGGCCAAGAGAATCTGAATATGTGAATAAGGCATGTTTAATAGAGCCCATTCTTGTGCCACTCAACTGTATTTGTAATCTGCCATTGTATCTGGCTCCTACACTTCATTTCTCAGACCTTCACTGTATGTGTGTGTTGTGGGGTGGCAGGTAACAAGCTGCCTTCACTTGTTTTCTGAGAAAGCAAATATAAATCTAGTAAGTCACAGAGTCTACCTCACATAGGTAAATAGACATGATCTGTTACAAACAAAACAAAACAAAAAACAAAGCTTCAGACAAAAATAAGATTAGTGAAAGAAGCTGCAGTCCCCACTGCCGTAACAGGTAAATGTATGCTATAGCATGTAAGAATCTTCCTAATATAATACAGAAACAAAAAAGCCACATGTGTGACCACATGCTGCATAGTTTGTTTTATACAAAGTTTAAACATAGGGAAATCCAACATATGGCTTTAGAAGCACAGATAATGATTATATTTAGTAAGCAAAGGGTTTTGGCCCTTTTAACTTCCTTATGAACTTTAGAATTTCCATGTTAATTTTCACCAGAATAATTCACTGAATTTTTATTGTGGTTTCATTACATCTTGTCAGTGACGTGCTTGAATTGCTGGAAGGTGCTAAATATTTTCACAGGTACGTTTATTTATAAACATTAGCTTTGTTATACAAACATACTTAAGTAGTGGCATTTTTGTCTTTCTTCAATTATAAATCTTTTGGGGCAGTATGTTTGTTTTAATTTGAGGCAGGCACAGAAATTATGTCTGTAGAGATTTCTCAAAGCTCACTTGACATTCTGTTGTAAACATGTGTTTAAGCAAGAAAAAGAGATTTTTTTTTTTCATTCAACACATAATCCAGTTGGGGGGTAGATTCCCACCAACCACAGGGTCAATTGTGAAACTGATTTCTATCACCCACTGTGTCAAATATATGTGGAATATATATGGAAGTATACATCGATACTTTGTAAATATGTATAATACATATGTGTATCTATATACTTATATGGATTCCATATATATACATGTCAATTTATTACTGGATTATATTTGAGTAGATCATATTTGATTAGATTAAATGGATTTGATATACCCATTATATATGAAAATATATATTTTTGTTATTAATTCATATATTTTTGATTGACAAATCATAATTGTATATATATACAAGGTACAATGTGATGCTTTGAACTATTTATAGAATGCAGAATGATTAAATCAAGCAAATTAACATATCTGTCTTCTCACTTATCATTATTTGTGATGAGATATTTACTCTTAGTTACTTTGAAATATACATTATTATTGCAATAAAAATAAAAACTTACGCCTTCTGTCGAACTGAAACCTTGCGTTCCCTGACCATCAACTCCCAATTCCCTCCCACCATTCCCCAGCCTCTGGTAACCATCATTCTACTCCCTACTTCTATGAGTTCAAGTTTTAAAGATTCTATATATAAGTGAGATAATTCAGTATTTGTCTTTATGCGACTGGCTTATTTCACTTAGCAAAATGTCTTCCAGGTTCAAGCATGAAGTCTTAAATTACAAGACTGCTTTCTTTTTTTAAGGCTGAATAGCATTCTTTTGCGTACTTATACCACATTTTCTTTATCCATTCTTCCATCGATGGACACTTAGGTGGATCCCATATCTTGTCTGCTGTGAATAATACTGCAGTGAATATGGGAATCCACATAACCCTTCAAAATATTGATTTCAATTCATTTGCATAAATACCCAGCAGTGGGATTGCTGGATCATATGGTAGATCTACTTTTAGTTTATTAAGGAATCTTCATACTTTTCCTAGTAGCTGGACCAGTACCCGTACATTGCCGATTTTGGTCACTATAAACATGCAGTATAATTGGAAGCCGGGTAATGTGATGATTCCAGGTTGTTCTTTTTGTCTAGGATTGCTCTGGCTATTTGCAATCTTTTTTGTTCTAAAATTTTAGAATTTTTTTTCCTAATTCTGTGAAAAAGTGACATTGGTAATTCTATAAGTGTTGCTTTGAATCTGTAAATTACATTAGGCAGTATGGTCATTTTAATAACATTGATTTATCCAATCCATGAGCAAGTGATGTTTTTTTCATTTGTTTGCTTCATTTCTGATTTCTTTTATTAGTGTTTTGTATTTTTCCTTTTAAATACCTTTCATTTCCTTGGTTACATTTCTTTAGGTATTTAATTGTTGTCATGTAACTATTGTAACTGAAATTGACTTATTGACTTGGTTCTCAGCATAAATATTATTGGTGTATAAAAATGTTACTAGAGTTTGTAAAGTCAAAATACAGTAGATGTTGGTGAGAATGTGGGGAAAAAGAAATACATATACACTGTTGGTGGGAATGTAAAGTAATATATTTATGGAAAACAAATTTCTCAAAGAACTAAAAATAGAACTACCATTAATTCCAACCATCCCACTGCCGAGTACACAAAAGAAAATAAAATCACATCAAAGACACCTGTACTCATATGTTTATCACAGCATTAGTCACAGTAGCAAAGTAATGAAAGTGACCTAAGTATCCATCAATGATTGATTCATGTAATAAACGTGCACATGTACTCTTTGAATCTATAAAAATAAATTTTGTGTGTGTGTGTGTGTATATATATATACATACATATATATATATATATATATGCATCAAAAAATAGAGCTCCAAAATATGTGATGCAAACATTGGCAGAAAGAAAAGGGGAGACAGAAAGTTCTACACTAATAGTAAGAAAGTTAAATAACTCACTTTCAATAATTGATAGAAAAATAAGACAGAAGATCAGGAAGGAAGTCAAGAACTTAATCAACACTATAATGCATGTAGGTATAAAAAGCATTTACCAAACACTCCTCCAAACAACAGTAGAATATGCATTTTTATTAATTACTCATGAAACACTCTTCAGGATATACCATATGTTAAGCCACCAAACAAGACTTGATAAATTCTGAAAGACTGAAATTATACAAATTATCTTTTCAAATCACAATGGAGTGAATATAGAAATCAATAACAGAAGAAAAACTGTAAAATTGGCAATTAGGTAAAAATTAAGTGGCATATCCTTAACCAACCAATAAATCAAGGAATAAATCAGAGGAAAAATTAGAAAATATTTTGAAACAAATTAAATCCAAAACACAGCATACCAAAACATATGAATGCAGCAAAAGTAGTGCTCAGAATGAAAATTAATAGCTGGAAACACATCAAAAAAAAGAAAAAGATTAACTAAAATAATTAATTATACCACTTAAAATGTTTTAAAAAGAACAAATTAAACCTACTGCTAGCAAAGGGAAGCAAATAATAAAGATTACAGCAGAGCTAACTAAAACAGAGAATACAAAAAAATCAAAAGTTGGTTCTTCAAAATGAACTACAAACTTTTAAAATTATAGCCAAAGGCTACATTGACTAAAACAAAAACAAACAAAAAAAAATGACTTAATTTACTAAAATCAGAAAAAAAAACTGGGAATACTTCTAACAATCTTACAGAACTAATAGGATCATAAGAGAGTACTATGAGCAAGTGTGCACCAAAAATTGGATTACCTAGATGAAATAAACAAATTCCTTGAAACACACAACTTGCCAAGACTGAATCATGAAGAAACAGAAAATCTGAACAGATTCATAAATAATGAGGAGAAGAATCAGTATTCAAAAATCTCACAACAAAAAAAGCCCTGGAGCAGATGGCTTCATTAATGATTTTTTTAAAAAAAATATTGGTAAATGAATAAATCACAATTCTTTTAAAACCTTTCCAAAATAATAGAGAGAATGAACATTTCTTTTTTTTTTTTTTTTTTTTTTTTTTTTTTTTTTTTTTTTTTTTTTTGAGACGGAGTCTCGCTCTGTCACCCAGGCTGGAGTGCAGTGGCCGGATCTCAGCTCACTGCAAGCTCCGCCTCCCAGGTTCACGCCATTCTCCTGCCTCAGCCTCCCGAGTAGCTGGGACTACAGGCGCCTGCCACCTCGCCCGGCTAAGTTTTTGTATTTTTAGTAGAGACGGGGTTTCACTGTGTTAGCCAGGATGGTCTCGATCTCCTGACCTCGTGATCCGCCCGTCTCGGCCTCCCAAAGTGCTGGGATTACAGGCTTGAGCCACCGCGCCCGGCCATGAACATTTCTTAACTCATTCTATGAGGCCAACATTTTCCTGATGCCAAACCCAAAGACACTACATAAAAGAAAACTACAAGCTACTATAACTAATGAATGTTGATGCAAAAAATTTCAACTACATACTAGTAAATGAAAATCTGACATATAATAAAAGGATTATACACTATGACAAAGTGCAATTTTTCTTGGAACGCCATCATGTTTTCACATATGAAAATCAACCAATATAATACATCATGTTTAAGAAAATGAAGGAGAAGAAATGGTTATCTTGATGCAGAAAAACATTTCACAAAATTAAACATTCCTTACAATAAAAACACAGCAAACTAGGAATAGAAGGAAACAACCTCCATATATAATGGCCATATATGAAATATCTTGAAATATCCACATTTAGCACCATATTCAATAATGAAAGACTGAAAGCTTTTCATCTAAATTCTGAAAGATTATCCTTAGAAAACTAACATAGGAACAGAAAACCAAACACCTCATGTTCTAACTTGTAAGTGGGAGCTAAATGATGAAAACACAAGGACACTAAGAGTAGAACAACAGACACTGGAGCCTATGTAAGGGTGGAGAAGTGGGGAAGAGAGAGGATTAGAAAAAAATAACTATTGGGTGCTAGGTTTAGTACCTAGGTGATGAAATAAACTGTACAACGAACCCCAATGACATGAGTTTACCTATATGACAAACCCGCACATGAAACTTGCACTTAAAATTTTTAAAAAAGAATGCTTGATTTCACTGGATATATTCAATGTAGAACTGGAAGTTCTAGCCCAAGCAATTGGATAAGAAAAAGAATTAAATGTAATTGAAATTGAAGAAGTAAAATTATTTCTGTTTGTATAAGACAGGATCTTTTTAATAGAAAACATTGAGGGTGCTATAAAATACTATTGGATCAAATAAGAGACTTAAGCAAAGTTGCACAATACAAAATTAACACAAAGTATGTTTTGTTTCTACACATTCCCAACAAATATTATGAAAACAAAATTAGAAAAACAATTCAGTTTATAATAGCACCAGAAAGAATAAAGTATTTAGGATTAACTATATAAAGAAGACAAAAACATATACACTGAAAACTACAAAAATCACTGAAAGGCATTAAAGAATTCGTAAGTATATGAAGAGATCTTTTGTGTTCTTGGGTTGTCAGATTTAATATTGCTAAGATGTCGATATCACCAAAGAGATGTACAGATTCAATGCAAACCCTATCAAAAATCCAAATGACATTCTATGGCAAAATTAGAAAAAACTACCCCAAAATTCATGTGGAATTTCAGAGGATTCTGAATATCCAAAAAAATCTTTTTAAAGAGAGAGAAATTTGGAGGTGTCACACCTCCTGATTTCAAAACTTATTACAAAGCTACAGTAATGAAAATAGTGCCATCCTATCCTAAAGACGGACACATAAATGCATAGAATAGACAACCCAGAAATGAATCCTCACATTCATAGTCAAATGATTTTTGGCAAGATTCTAAGACAATTTAGTAAGAAATGAATAGTCTTTTCAATAAATGGTCCTGGGAAAAATGGATATAAATGTGCAAAAAAATGAAGTCAGATTAATGAATTACTATGTAAAGAATTAATTCAAAGTGGATCAAAGTCCTAAAAATAAGAGCTAAAAGTATTAAACTCTTAGACAAAAATATATGGAGATATTTTCATTACATTGGATTAGGCAAGATTTCTTGAATATGACACCAAATATAGGCAATAAAAGAAAAAGAAAAAAATAGATGAAATGGAGCTCACCAAAATTTAAAAACTGTTATACATCCAAGGACACTAACATAAGTGTGAAGAGGGAGAATATATTTGCAAATCATATATCTGATATGGGATATGAGTATATAAAAACCTCTGCAATTGAACTACAACAAAAACAATTGAAAAAATGGGCAAAGCGTTCGAATAGACATTTCTCCATGTAGATATACAAATGGCCAATGAGTACATGAAGAGATACTTGACATCACTAATCATTAGGGAAATTCAAATCAAAACTACTTTCAGGGCTGGCATGGTGGCTTACGCCTGTAATCCCAGTACTTTGGCAGGCCGAGGTGGGTGGATCACGAGGTCAGGAGATCGAGACCATCCTGGCTAACACAGTGAAACCCCATCTCTACAAAAAATACAAAAAATTAGCCGGGCATGGTGGTGGGCGCCTGTAATCCGAACTACTCGGGAGGCTGAGGCAGGAGAATGGCGTGAACCCCGGAGGCAGAGCTGGCAGTGAGCTGAGATCGCGCCACTGCACTCCAGCCTGGGCGACAGTGCGAGACTCCATCTCAAAAAAGAACGAACCAAACAAACCAAAAAAAACGACTATCTCTTCACACACAGTAGGATGGTTCCCAAAACAAAACAAAAACAACCAAACAGACACACAAGAATACTAAGTAACAACTGTTGATAAGTATGCACAGAAATTGAAAGCCTGTGCACCATTGGTGGAAATGTAAAATAGTGCAGCAGCTTTGGAAAACAGTGTGGCAGCTCCTTAAAAACTTAGTGTACCATTGCTGTATGATTTAGAAATTCCACTTCTTGGCATATACCCAAAATAATTGAAAGCAGATATTTGGAGAGACATTTGTATATCAATGTTCATAACGATATTGTTTATAATAGTCAAATGTGGTTACAACCCAAATGTCCATTACCAATGAATGGATAATCAAAATTAGTATACACCTGCAGTGGAATATCATTCAGCTTTGAAAAACTGAAATGCTGAAACATGCTACAACACAAATGAACCTTGAAAATAGTATGCTAAGTGAAATAAATTATACAGAAAAGGACAAATATTGTATAATTTCACTTATATTAAGTATCTGGAATAATCAAATTCATAAAGACAGAAAGTACACAATAGTGGTTAGCAGGGGTTGAGGGAAGGAGAAAACGAGAAGTTATTTTTTAATAGGTATGTTGCTTCGGTTTGGGATGATGAGAAAATCTCGAGATGGATATTTGCCATGTTTTCATAGCAATGTGAATACACTTCTTGCTGCTGCTATCTATACTTTAAATGGTTAAAAAGTGAATTTTTATATTATGTATATTTTACCACAAGGAAAACAATATTAAGCACTTTCTATACCTGCTACCATATATTGTATTGGACAATAGGACCAAAGAGATTACAGTCTTTGCAATAGAGTAGAAACATATGTCTCTCATATACTTTCATGTATTATTTTTATGGTATCATCTTAAGAAATTGATGTTTAGAAAAGGATAAAAATGGTAAGAAATAGTATGTATCAATTTGATCATTTCCTATTTTTTTTTCTGTTATTTATATTATCTGGCTGAAAGAGTTTTATGATAGAGCTACCTTTTGTTTACCATCAGGTTTATAGTTATTAGGTGCTCAGTCGGCTTTTTCTTTTCATTGGAAATATTCTTACTATGAATTTTGTGTAGATGTTTCTTTAGGGAACTGGTGCTGAAGGAAAAACATAATAAATTATTGTCAAGCAATTAAAAATATAGACGTTTTTACTGCACACAGACCCAGCATATTTATACAGGTATATGAGACTATATTAAAGCAATACTTTCTCCAAAGTATTTGGCACTAATCAAACTGATGTAAACATATTGTGAAACTGTAACATTTACTATTCAAGATAGAACACTTATAAGCTGACATAGTCACACTATCTCAATAATTAAATATTTTAGTAGATAATTGCATCTTAACAACTTAAATAGTACATTAATTAGAGCTAAAAATGTTGTCAGATACAGAAAGGGCAGGTCTTAGGAAAAGCAATTTTTGACTAATACCTGATTAATTTGATAAATTTAGACAGTCTTCCCAAATTTGAGCAAATCAACACCTTTGAAGTATGAATTAGCTGATCTGGCTATCTACATTGATCAAATTAATCACTGTAGTCAGTGTAGACAAAGTCAATCAGTCCTGCTCCAAGAGGAAAGAATGTAATTTTTAAATGACACTAAAAGTTAAATTCAACCAAATCCAGCAGATAAGGAGCAGAACAACGAAAGAGAATATATTACCAACCCATTATACCATGAAGGTAGTCATAGAAGGATTTTGAAACTTGTCTTAGAGGATTTTTGAAATATAAGTTTCTGCTTTCTGCTTAACAACTACAAGTAAGCTCACAATACTATAGTAATCAAGTTTTTCCCCATAGTTTTATATTTTATAAATTAAATGATGCACTCTTATTCAGCAATTATAAATATTGTAAATAAATAATGAATGTCACGAGTGAGAATATGCAGCAGCATATTTTACTTTGCAAATCTTAGTGCTGCACATTCATAACTTCTACTTGTGATTTCATAAATATGTATAGCTCCACAGGAATGGAGCTAACAGATGACACCAGGTCCTGGCATATTCATAAACATATGACATCATCTCTCTGTTGAACATTCAAATTGATTGTTTTATGAGTCTCAGGTGGGAAGTACTTTGTAACTTATACTCTACAATTTAAATTATCCTTCAAGTAATAGTATACACATATTATTATACATAAAATTGTTACAAAAAGTTTTTATTTGATGAAGTATATTCCTCAACGCAGTAGTTTTTAAATTTTTAAAAACCTCTCTTGCCTCAAATGTTATTCCTAGCCTAAAAAATTCTTACCATTAGGAGAAAATAACGTTGTCATCATGCCATAGGGCTTTTTCTTCTAATACATATGGTTTAAAAAAATGCAAACTTTATAGAAGTTATTCAACAAAAATAAAATCAGTTCCTTGGTTGGTTTCTTATATATTTATCTGGAGGTAGCCTATGCATACACAAACATATTAGAACATAGATTTTTCATTTATTTTACACAAATTGCAGCATATTACATATATTACACTCATTGCCCTACGTTTGGCTTTTAAATTGATCCCAAATGTATTGAAAGTCTTTCTATGTCAGTAAATATAGATCTCCCTCATTCCTTTCAAGAGTAAATTAGAACCCTATTGTGTTTACTGCAGTTTAGTTAATGAGTCCTATAACCCTATTTGGCACTGGTTAGATGAGTTTGTTCAGTCATATCAGCAGAGGAGAACATAAAACAACGTCAAGAGTACAGAACTTACTATTAAAATAGTTGTGTTCAAATCTTTGCTAGATTACTTAATAACCATGTCACTTTGAAAAGTTCACGTACTATATAGTTACAGAGATGAGGAATTGTTTGACATAAACCCTGTCCTAAATGACCTCTTCCAAACTACTTAGAAGAAAAAATAGTAGATAAGTATAATGGAAAATAATACAATATTGTATTGCTAAGTAATAAATACATAAAAGTATATTTACTATGTAGATAAAACAATACGCGTACTATGTGTGGTTAACAACGATTATCACTGTTGGTTGAATTTATTTTTCCTGAGGGAGATAAAGTTTGAAATGGTACTTAAAATGAACCTGAAGAAAGAGGGGCTTTAAATAGATATGGAAGAGGAGAAAGACACTCACTCTGGGAAAGATAATCAATTATTTACCATATTACATATTATGATATTTAAATAGTTTACATTGTGAGATGTAGTTTCTTCCCCCTCTTTTTTAAGACTTTCACTTTAACATTTTTATTTGCAAGTAAGATATATTTCCAGTGTTTGACTCAGAAACTGATAGGCTGTTACCAAAATCCTCTCCCTCTCTCTTTATTAATCATTGCAAATGTCCTTACTTGGGACAGGAATCAAGTAACAATTCTAAAGTACAATTGGAAATGTTTACAAGCTTTTTTTATTATTATACAAATCACACAGTTCTACCCATAATGTCATTATAATAAAACCCCCTGAATAACGAAAATATTCAAACAGTCTATATGATACATGCATATAAGGTTAAACAAAACATTTATGACAGATTAATTGTAATGTAGCTATCTATTTATATTCAATTGTTGGTGATATTACATAGAGCACTTTCAGTACTATATACTATTTCTAAAAATCACAGCCTTTCTCTAAGTCCTACAAAATCTCAGTTGTCTATATAGTGACTCAAAAATTAATCTAGGCATGATCAGGTCTGCATATTATGTATGGTTATTTTTGGCAAAGGTCTTTGTTTTCTATACTTTATTCCATTTTTATTATCTACTTTGGAAGAAGTGAATATAAAGTGTAGCTTTTTAAAAGATAGTATGAACTACAGGAAATTAGTTATGTGGAATATTTATATGACTATACCAGAAAAACAGGTTTGTTTTTTTTGTTTTTTGTGTTTTTTGTTGTTGTTGTTGTTAGCTAAAGAACTTTTGGAAATTATGGGTTAGAAAATTATGGGTTAGAAAGTTAGAGTATTTATTACTTTTAATTCAACTTTTCATTAAGAGATACTTATAAATTGCATGCAGTCTTAATATATAACACAGAGCTCCCATGCACTCTTTATCTTACCCTGGTGGTAATATTTACAAAACTACAGTACAATATCAACCAGAGTATTAACTTTGACACAGTCAAGATACATAACAGTTCATTCACTACAAGGCTTCCTCTTATTGATCCTTGATAGCCAAATCCCCCTCCCTTTTGTCTGCCTCACCCCTTATCATCCCTGACTTTTGACAACCACTAATCCGTTCTTCATTTCTATAATCATATTTCAAGAAAGTTTTATAAATGGAACCATAGAGCGTGTGACCTTTTAGGATTGCCTTTTTTTTCCCCCACTCAGTGTAATTCCCTGGAGATTCATCCAAGTTATTGTGTGAATAAATAGTTTGTTTATTTTCATTGCTGAAGAGCATTCCACAGTATGG